>NC_060275.1:120298572-120308392 GCF_021613505.1 Equus quagga
TGCTCCCGGGCTCCCCAGGCGTGCTCCCTGAGGGTCCCGCTGGTGGCCTGCTCACATCCCTCTGCTTCCCTGTCACTCACTGATTGCACACAGCACTGGACAGCTCTCCCCCCCGAGCCCGCACTGTGCAACCATCGGGCTGATCTGAACCATTGTATGAATACCACATCCCGTCTTTAAGCCCAAGTGTACTATTAAAGCTGGACTATGTTTTGCAACCAGGAAGGGAATCACACTGTCCGGCAGCGGTCAGGGCCCCAAGTGCCCAAGCAGATACACGCACCAGAGATGCAAGGACCACCGTCTGCTCGCTGATAGGGCAGCCCCTACCCTGCACACTTCCTGGGATGCATCCTGCACTGCCCAGGTTCAGAGTGATGAGCGATGTCAACGGGGCCTGAGCGAGGCCCCTAAACAGATACCCTGGTCATGTGGCCTGTCCGCCAGGCTAGAGCAGACCACGAGGCAGGCTGTGTGCGCACACAGGCTCGTGGTGAGTAAGCATGAAGCTCCGCACCGCTGGGCTGACCCTGTGCCGCTGCATCCAGCCCCACGAGGGTCAGCAAGCCTTCTGGCACCGGCTCCTCCCTCCCAGGGTCAGTGCTCCCAGTGGTAGAACCTCCAGAGAGAAATCTGTGCTTAGGGGGCTGAGGGACTAAGTCAGAGCCGTGGGGGCCCAGAGGCTTCTGCAGGGAATCGGCTCCAGGATCTGACGTGGGACATCCCAGGGATCCCGTCACAGGACAAGACCCTTGTGCAACTTAGAGCATGCAGTGAGTTCCCAGGGCCCCTGGCGGGGCAGGAGGGCCGGAGGCGGGGCCTCATGGGGGCAGGGAAGCTCAGTGGGAACTCAGCTCCAGGGGAAGCTTGGTGTTCGCCCAAGGGTCCTTCGCTCCCGTCTCGAAGCTCCCGAATGGGAGAGGGCTGCCCCAGAGGGACTGACCTGGGAGAGGAAGGAGTTCAAGTCGCAGGTCTGGAAACTCAGCTTGGCGTAGGCCGCGGGGTCAGTGGCGTTGCACCATCGCTGCATCTCCTCAAAGTTCTCCTGCGTCACGTTGCCTTCGGGCAGATCGAACGCGTTGATGAGCGTCAGGATATTCCTGGAAAGAGCGCAAGGCTGGCTCTGGCTCTGGGTGGGTGCAGGCCCAGTGGGCTCTTTGGAGGCAGGGTGCACAACCCCCAGGACAGGCTGGCACAGCTGCCGCGGGAGCGCGAGCTGGGCACTTACGTGCTGAAGCACTCATCGTAGCGCTCGGTGGCGCGGAAACCGATGACGGAGTAGATCACCGTGGCTGCGAACACGGACGTGAAGCCATTGATGATGGACACGATCACCGAGTCCTTCTCGCAATTGTTGCTGTGGACGAGAGTGGCGTCTGGTCACAGCAGGCCCAGGGACAAATGTGCACCCAGCGCGACCCGCGCTGGCACACGGCGGGGCTGAGGACGGCGCAGAGCTCCATCAGGGAGCGAGCCTGAGAGGCCCACCTGCAGCTGTGCCGGGGGCAGCATGCAGCCCGCCGTTCTCCTGTGACCCTGCGGGCCGCGAGCACAGGGTGGCAGGGGGCCTGTCCCCAAGCCCCCCGCCTACAGCTGCTGGCCCCTCGCTCTTGCTGTTCTGACACTTCATGATGCCACCCCTATGAACCTGGTGGCCCCTGACACCCCCAAAAGCACTGAGGACCCCTTTAGCAGACTTTAACCCCCAAAGCTGGAGCTGGAGACCCCTGTGTTCAAGTTCCTGCTTGGCCAGAGCTGTTCTGGGCCTGGGCGGTGAGCACTCAGCCTCACGCTGTCAGGATTGCCCCCCGGGCCTTGCACCCCACCAGCCACAAAGGCCTCGAGGAATCGGCTTGGGCCAGGCCCCCCGCCCCACCTGTACCTCCTCCCCCACCCCCCCACATGCCCTTCCCCCCCAACCTCCTCCTGCCTTCCCCGGCTCTCCCTGGGGGTCCCACTTCCTCCTGGTTGAGGATCCCCCATCTCCACCTGAACACCTAAAGCCATCCTCAGCTCTACACGCCCAGAACCCAGACCTGACCTTCCCAACTCAACCCCACAGTCTCCCCACCCTCCACCCTCTGTTGATGCTAACACTATCTTTCCAGATGCTTCCATCCAAAGCCTCGATGCTTAGCCCTCGGGAAATGCAAGTCAAACCACAGTGAGATACCACCAGGGTGGCTGGAATCAAAGAGCCAGATGATAGCAAGTGTTGGTGAAGGTGTGAAATCAGAGCCCTGCTACGTGGCTGGTGGGCCCGTGAAATGGGGCCGCCGCCTCAGAATCAGCTCCTCTAATGTTCAAACCTAGAGCCAGCACGTGACCCATTCCTAGGTGGACCCAAGAGAAATGAAAACACATGTCTGCACAAAAGTGTGCGCACAGATGTTCACAGCAGAGTTTTCACAACAGCCAAAAGTGGAGACAACCTGAGTGTCCACTGACAGGTGGATGGGTGAACACAATGTGGTCCATCCACACAGTGACCACTGTTCGGCCATAGGAGGAGCAAGCACTGACACCTGCTATGACACGGGTGAGCCTTGAGGACGCTGTGCTCAGATACAGAAGGACAAATCCTGCAGGATCCCCGCTCTGTGATGCATCCCAAAGAGACAAATCCATAAAGGGAGGGAGCAGATGAGTGTTGCTGGGGCCAGGGGGCTGGGGGATGGGGGGTGGCTACTGATGGGTCTGGGGTCTCGTTCGGGGTGATGAGAATGTTCTGGAATTAGCGGTGGTAGTTGCACAACTCTGCAAATATCCTAATGCCCACTGGACCGTGCACTTTAAATGGGTGAGTTGTACAGCACGGGAAGTATCTGCGGGAAGCCAGTACAAAATTCGCCCTCAGCTCCATCCTGCCCGATCCGCTGGGAAGCCACCCCAGGACCTCGCCAGGGCCCTGCCAGCCCCACCCTCTCCTGACCCACACCCACGGCCAGCAGGGCATCTTCACTCCCCGCTCCTGCCTGAGTCTTTGCTCACACAGCACCTTCTCCACCCCCAGCCCGCTCTGGCCTGGTGAGGCCCACCTGGCCCCAGGCTCCTCCAGGACCCTCGTCCTGCTCCGCACTTTCTTTCTCTGTGTCTCTTATCTCCTGTGACCCCATAGGTGCTCATCTAGCGTGTCCACCTCTCTGCAGACCGCAGACCCCAGGAGGAAGGGTCCCAGTGCACCAGGGGGCACGCAGTGGGTGCTCCATTAATGCTTGTGGAGGTGGACTGACACCAACGGCGTTCCTTTGGATGCCCTTGGGGGCCCTTGAGGTTTGGGTCCTGGATTCTGAGGGGTGACCAGGGGAGGGCTGTGGGGGACCGAGGGGAGAGCACCAGGACACCCTGTCACTAGGGCTGAGGCCAAAGGGAGGCCGGGTCATAAATGGGCCTCGCTCATGGTACCCAGCTTGTGCAAGCCCTCACAGCTCCTCCCCACCTCTCCCGTCACCGTCCCCCACAGCCCGGACAGAAGCGGACCACGGGGACAGCGAAGATGCAGCCAGCCACACCTTGCCCTTCGCACCTTGCGCTCTTTCCATCTGTGCCGCGGGACCCTCCCATCCACACTCACTGGACAGAGTTGTAGCTGGAGAAGGAGATGAGGCCCCCAAAGGCCAACGAGAAGGAGAAGAAGACCTGGGTCCCTGCGTCCAGCCAGGTGGTCGGTTTGGCCAGCTCCTCGATCTGCAGCCAAACAGAGATGCTCAGCTGGGGCCACAGGATAGGGCCCAGGAAACGAGGAGGGGTGGTCCTCAGGAGAGGCGTGGGCCCCCCAGCCGAGGCGCCCACCCGCTGACAGCAGAGGCCACAGGGCAGGGGGCATGGTTCAGGATGGATGACGACCCCTGGCGGGGGCAGCCGATTCCTCCCGTGCAGTAGCTGCCCTCTGTCCATCCTCCCAGAGCCATGGTCAGGCCGACGCACAGCCCCTCGCAGGGCCAGCACGCACGCCGGCCCCAGGGGAGGCCCACCCCCCAGCACGGCCTCTTCCTGTGGGGTCTGGCGCCCAGGGCAGACAGTGGGATGCTCACGTTCGGTGTGAAGAGGAAGGCGATGCCGTTGGTGGCTCCCTTCAGCGTCAGGCCCCGGATGAGGAAGACGGTCAGGACGATATAGGGCAGCGTCGAGGTGATGTACACAGCCTGCGGACGGGGCAGACGTGGGCAAGGGGGCAGCAGGCCGGTGAGGAGAAAGGGCTGGTCAGGAGGACTCCACTCCACCCCTCCCCGACGCACCCCTCGGCCCCAGCTTCCTGGGCAGGGGGACCTAGCCTCACTTCCGTCTTCCACTGTTCTGATGGTAACTGTGGCTGTCATTGTGATTACGTAATGATGACCACTTAGCTCCTCCCGCTAGACAGACATCATGCGTCACCCCTGCACATGGCGTTTAAAGCGCGTGCTTGAGAGCTGTCTGGGCTGGCACCGAGTCCCCAGGCCACCAGCCTGGGCGATCGGCAGTGCCAGGGGCAGCAGAGGCGCAAGGGGGCCGTGACCCTCAGAGCTGGTTACAGGTGCGGCCAGCCCAGGCATGCCCCTGTGAGCGCCCATAGCCCCGCCTGCCCGCACCTTCCCGGTGGTCTCGATGCCGCGGATGGTGCACACATAGAGCACACTCCAGGCGCAGGTCAGGCAGAGCAGGACCCACCACTGCACGGAGCCCGAGTCATTGATGGAGGTGGAGATGTTGAGGGTCTCCCGGTACCAGAAGTAGTCCACGGGGGAGCTGCGGGCACACTCTTCCACGTAGCCTGGGGGATGGGCACTTCAGTGTGTGGTCACAGAGAGTGGGAACCCACGGGAGGACAGAGCATGGGAAGAGCCACAGGGAATGCATGCTGTGCTCCTGGGGCTCTGACACGGGACGTGGCACACCATGTGCATGCACATGCACACAGACATGGTTGTGCACACAAGCATGCCTTACACAGCTACACACATGTGCACACACATACATGTGTGCGCACACATCCACACTGACTCACATGGACATACATGTACACACCATGCATAGGCACATCCACACATGCCATGTACACACGTGTGCACGAAGTGTGGCATGTGCACCCCTGGGCCTCAACTGCCTGCCCTCTTGCTCCTGCTCCTGCTCCTGCTGCAGGCAGGTGGGAGCCCCAAGGCATAGCCGGCAGCCAGCGCCTGGGCAAGATGCTCAGTTGTGCTGGTCACCAGTCTTTGGGGCTCCTGGCCAGGGTACACGCCAGGGGATTCTGTTCGCCCTACATGCTCTCACCACTGTGGGTCCCAGGGCCCTTGCTGCCCCTCCAGGTTCACGGAGCGGCACTGAGACCCTGCTCGGGGGAAGCAGTCTAGTCCTGGAAGACCCCCCACCCCCAGAGACTAGGAGAGTGCCCTGAACGGTCCCAAGTGCAGCAAGGGTGGCCCTGGGGTCAGGCCTGTCCCCTTCTGAGCCCACGAGGCCCATCCTGCCAGCCCGACCCCAGCACCTCTGCAGGGACCCATGCAGTAAACCACGCTGACCAGTCTCTGCTTGTAGGACCCGCAGCCCCAAACGGGCAGTGCACGTCCTGCTGCAGAGTGTAGAGAGCTGCCAAGCTGAGCACAGGTCCCCGTGTCCCCCCCGGGCCACTGGCAGAGGGTCTGCTCCCCACCGTTCTTCCCAGGGGGTGCAGAAGGGCCAGATGGCGAAGGGCGGGCAGCCCTGGCACACGCCTGTGGAGTCGAGACTCCGACTCCGGGGGACAAGGAGGGAAGGGATGGGAGGATGAGCACAGCATACTGCATGGCGCCAGGAGCAGCCTTCTGCAGAAAGGCCCACACACACCCCGGCGGTGACCTGGAGCCCTGGTGTCCTCGCTGTGAGGCTGGGGATGGGTCTCCGTGTAATGCGGGGCCGTGGGCCCACTGCCCTGACTGGGGACGCTGTGGGAGGACCCTCGGAAGGGCCCGCTCCTCTCCTGCAGCGACCTCGGCTCCTCTGGAGGCAGCTTTCCAGGGCCTTTCTCTTGCACAGCGATTGTTTTATTGCTCTGTTGCCTTAAATTGCTCTGGTTCTAGCCAAACCTGAGCTATAACGGTGGGAAGTTTAGAAAATCGGAGGGCGACTGTTCACGGACCATCAGTCTTCCTGTTCGAAAGTGTGGGCAGCCCCACAGAGCCAGCCTACCCCCGACCCCCGAGCCCTGGCCCCCAGCCCCGCCCAGGCTCACCAGTCTGGTTCTCGTTGAGCGGGCACTGGCTCCACGGCAGAGGGTCCTGGAAGGAGTTGAAGAAGTACCACATGACCCAGGCGATGATGGTGTTGTAGTAGAGGCCCACCATGAGGGACACGAACATGGACGCAATGCCTGGGGGGACATCAGAGCTGGGGTCAGGGGTCAGTGCTGGGATGGGGGTCACTGCTGGGGTCAGGGGTTACTGCTGGGGTGGAGGTCACCACTGGGGTGAGGGGTCACTGCTGAGGTGAAGGGTCAGTGCTGAGATGGGGGTCACTGCTGGGGTGAGATGTCACTGCCGGGGTCAGGGGTCAGTGCTGGGGTGAGGGGTCGCTGCGAGGGGACCCTCCTCACCAACTATATGTGAGCGGACAGGGGAGTACAGGAGAACAGGAGGACGGCCTCTGTGGTCAGCACCCCCTCCGGCTCCCTTGGGTGCTTCCTGGACCCTCCCCAGGCAGGAGTGGGGAACGCTGCTCTCCCCGAGTGTCCACACCCTCCCACATCCTGGGTACCTGGGGACTCAGGACGGCCTCTGCTGCCCAGCTGGTCCTGGTGGGCAGGATCAGCCCTGGCCTGGACTCTGCAGCCAACCCTCCCATGAGGCTCTAAGGAAGGGTTGGCATGGGCCTAGGTGGGGACAGGCCCTGGAACTCTCTCTTCCGGGAAATGGACGGGCAGACGGCAGGGAGCAGCTCTCCCTGCCGCCACCAGGCCCAGGCGGGGGTTGCACCGAGGGGTACAGACACGCACCTACACCCTTCAGGATCGGGTGAATGGAGCTCCAGATGCCCACGCTCCCCTTCCGCAGCCTCTGCCCAATGGCAAACTCCAGGTACAGCAATGGCATCCCCTCCACGACCACCAGGATGAGGAAGGGGATCATAAAGGCCCCTGCATGGGGAGAAGGCAGCAACGAGGTCAGGTGACGGTGCCCAGGAGGCCAGAGGCTGCCTCTGGGGACACAGCTTCTGCAGAAAGTGTCTGCAGAACTTTGTCACAAATACAAACTTCGGAGCAGTGACAACCTCACTGCCCATGACAGCCATCAGCGTTGCAGAAAACAGCATCGACTGCCGTGGAAAATTCTAGAGATGAGCAATCAAGGACCCAAGCTTCGAAGTAACAGCAAGACCCTTGGATTGGGGTCAGAGCTAATTCCACGTTCTAGAAGCCCTGCTTGGCAGCTGGACGCAGGAGAATGCGAGTTCTCGCCTGCGCAAAGTCCAGTGTCCTTCAGACCTGACACAGCGGACACACGAGGAAGCCTGTCCCTGTGTGCCACTTTACAGGAAGGTGTCCCAGGTGCCCTGCAAGTTTCTCCTATTTGTGAAGAACCATGTTAGTGTCTCTACATCTGTAATAATAGGAGGTGGTGTGATCTCAGGATGTTGGTCACACTCTGGGCCCCAAGGGGACAGCTCTAATTCAGGGCTGTTAGGAAATGACTTTGAAATGGGATGACATTTGGAGTTGTTTTGAAAGGGTGGTAATTCTGTGCCGGGGCTGGAGCAGGAAAAGTCACCCAGATGGTGTGGGAACCAGGAGGGAGACAATGCCCTGTTGAAACCAAGGTTCATATTTATCATTTAAATTGACTAGAAGGTTAAGTTAACCCTCGAATAAAGGCGATTATTTTAAAATAAATAAAAGATACAGATATGCTTACCCTAAAAAGGAAAAACGACCCGCTCTTCCTACAAAAATTAGATTTAATGCGTGGGACGCCTCTTGTAAAGAAAAGCCAGCACAGAACGCAGCCACGTGTGGGTAGGTGAATGCACCTGCATTTCCTCACGATGTCTTTAGATTCTGTCTCTTTAGAGGGACTCAGGCTGGAGCCTGCGGGTCGGCCTCCTCTCGGAGCTCCGGTCAGCAGGCACCCACCCAGGAGGCAGCTCTGAGGACATCCGTGCATTCAAACACGGCAGCATGTAAAGAAGCGCACATCACTCTGATGGCTCCCTCTTCTTGGAGGGACCCACCGACTCCCCATCTCAGCCACACGGGATAAGAGGGCCACCTCGGCAGACCACCACTTGTTTCACGGGGGCGCCTTGTGCCCCCTTGTCACAGTGGCCAGCTTGTCTGCTGACCCCACAAGCCCATGCCTGCCCCACAGGGTGGCACACAACAGTGCCTGGGTAGTTACAAAGGAGTCCACGCTGGGCAGAGCAGGCCCAGCGTGAGCCCCCTCTGGGGCTCCAAGTCCAGCCAGGGAGGCGTGGACAGCACATGGAACCTTCACTCAAAGGTACAGAAAGGTCGGAGGGAGAGGCCATAGGAGCCTAGGGTCCAGAGGTCACCAGGACACTATGTATCAAGGGGTCTTCAATCTGAGCCTTAGGGACCCTGCTTAGGGACGTGGAGGAGCATCCTCCAGAACATTCTGCCAGGGGATGCAGGTGTGGTGCAGGGTCTGTCCTCTCTGCTCTCTGATGGACCCCAGGGCCCAGCCTGGTGCTTACCAGGAGCTCCGTGACCCCCTGCCAAGCAGAAATGATAGGACAGGGACTCAATGATGCCCCCTGGGGCCGAGGGAGCCAGCCTCCATGGCGAATCGGTCCCAGGTGGGGTGACCTGGGCTGGGCAGTGGAATCCCCTCCCTTCCGACATGATTCCCTCCGCCGGTGTCCTCAGGCCTGCTCTGGCAGTTCCACGAGCCCCCGGGCCTCAGTGCAGGAGGAGGGTGAGCAAGGGAGGCCAGCAGAGGCACCAGGTCGGGGCTCCCAGCTGCTCCCTCCCGCCGGACGTGGGGCCAGCGGGAGATCTGAGAGTGTTTGAGGCACACACGGCACACGCAAGTCCTGAGCACAATCTACAGAGATAGCACAGCCGTGGTGACAAAGGTCGTGACCATTCAGTCAGGATGAAGCTCAGTACCTGAAACTGGGTGATAAGAATTCAAAACAGAATTTATGGAAGAATTTATGGCTTCAGGACTTCAGCGCCGATTCAGGTCCCAACCTGATGGGGCCTCGCAGGCTGGGATCCCTGGACGCCCGTGAGCCATAATCACTGACTGGGATGCTCTCTCGCCAGAACCACCTCTTGATCCCTATTGGCCTGGGGAGATCCAGCTGTGGACCTGCCGAGTGGTGGGGGCCGCCCATATCCGCCACATCTCCTCACCACGACGTCCCCGGGTCTGTCCCTAGAAGGGGTACACATGACATCCCAGTGCCTAGAGCTGTTGCGCAGCCCGGCCGCCCAGCACTCAGTACCCTATCTCCCTGCTCAGGCTCCTTTCTCTCGTTTCTCCCTCCCCATCATTTTCCCAGAACCCCAGGCAACAGTCAGCACCACCCCGATCCTCCCCCTTTTCCGACACACTCCTGCTATTCATTCTCCACCAAACCTCTCAAACCCATCACTTCCACCCCATTGCCTGCCCCACACCTCCCCAGCTGGACCACTGCCTCCCACACAGGGCTCCTGGTCAGGGCTGGTGTCAGACCCTGAGCCAGAGGTCCTCAGTGGGGTGGCACTGTGTGTACACGAGTGTGTGTGTATGCGCACACAAGTGTGTGTATGTGCATGCATGGGTGTATGTGAATGTGTGTGCGTCTGCATGTGGGTGTGTGCACATGTGTGTGTGCAGGTTTGTGAGTGTGTGGACACGTG
>NC_060275.1:120308402-120326104 GCF_021613505.1 Equus quagga
GTGTGTGTGTGCACATGTGTGTGTGCAGGTTTGTGAGTGTGGGGCACGTGCATGTCCACAAGTATGTGCCTGCCTGTGTGTGTGTGTGTCCTTGTGCATATGCGTGCCTGGGTATATGTGAATGTGTGTGCATGTGTAAGTGAGTGTGTGCCCATGTGCATGTGCAAGCCCAAGTGCGCGTGTGAGTGTGTGTGTGTGTGTCAGAGGGAGAGAGAGACTACGAGGCGGCGTGGGGAGGGCGGGAGGGCCATCCCGCCAGCCCGGCTCCACTTCTGCTGTTGGGTTAACTCCCTCAGCCTCCTCTGTCCCTCCTCCCTCCGTCATCTGTCCATCCCTGCGGTGCCCTCACAGTGAGACACTAGGCCCCCCGGGAGCCCAGCAGCCCCTCCGCCCCAAGGGCTGTCCTCTCCCAGGCCTCCACCCCAGGACTGCCCGAGGGAGCAGCTGGGCTGCAGGCCTCTCTCCCCAACCTGGGGCTCCAGAGACAGGTCTTTCTGAGGCTGGGGCTGCGAGTCAGGAGCTCCAGGAAAGCCAGGGCGTGGGCTGCAGGGGATGGGGAACTTAATGAGGTGAAAAGCACAGCGCAGTGGTGGCCCACCTGCCCCCACCCCGCAGGAGGGCAGCGCCGACTCGTTCTCCCAGATGAGTGGGTTCCTAGCTCCTGGAGTCTCTCTCTCAAGAAGCTCCAGCAAGGCCAAGTGCCCCGGGAACACGGTCCTCTCTTTCTCACACCCGGCCGCTTCTCACTGTGATGCAGGGGGAGGAAGGAGGCAAGGATGGAGGAGGCAGGGCTGCAGGTCTCAGGAGGGAGAAAGCCCCATAACCGCCCGGTAGGCCTTGTGGGCACCTGGCCAGTTCCAAAGGTCCCCAGAGACGAGCCTCCTGGGCTGCCTCAGGAGCCACGGCACGTGCTCCTGCACACCAGTGCACACCCATGACGGAGGAGGTGGAAAACCTTGCAAGAAGTGCGGATCTTTCTCTCTCTGAGAAAGTGGGAAACGAGGAAGAGGGAGGAGGAAGCAGTGGAGAGGGACGGGCAGGGGGCAGGCAGGGGAGGGGAGTTGCAGGCTCCGAGGGCGGCAGGTCCAAGCCTCCGAGTCTGTCTCTTGCACGTGGCGTTTGGCACAGGGTGGAAGCGGGGGAAAATGTGCTGAATCGGAAGGCACAGAGCCGGGCCCAGCAGAGAAATGCAGCCCCTGGAACCAGGCTGGAGGGGGGCCTGGAGACAGCAGCAGGGGAATGGCAGGGTCCTGGGGGGCTGCCTCCTCGGGGCTCCCCCACCCGCACCCCAGCTCTCCCACAAGTGCTGTCCCTGCGAGGGTGAGACAGGGTAAGGCGGGCACCAAGCACTGGGGGTAGTGCCCATGGGACAAGCCAGGGTGGTGGGGACACACATGGAGAATCACGCACGTGTGGAAAATCGCACACATGGAGAATTGCACGCGCGTGGAGAATCACATGCGTGGAGAATCTCATGTGTGGAGAATGCACGTTCACCCGCGTGCTCTCGGGCACATGGCAGATACAGACCCGCTCAGTGCAGACCATCAGGTCCCCGGGACGTGGGGGTGTGGCTGTGGCCCGAGGCCTCCCACTGTCCCCTGAGGCCGACTGAGGACAGCAGCTCTCCCTAACCTGCACACCTCGCGCCGCTCACAGTCCACCCTGAGCCACGTGAGATGCGCCCCACGCGAAGTCCCTGGAGGCCGCAGAGCTGGCGATCAGGCAGGGAGACCCTCCCTGGGTCTGGCCCACCCTGCTCGCTCCCCAGGTTCTGCCCTTTCAGGCTGGCTGGCTGTCGCCTTGAGGCAGACTGATGCCGGGGGACGTGACAGCCCAGAGCCCGTGGTGCTGCCTGTGATCACAGCTCCTGGTGGGAAGGGACAGAGAGGAGGCCTAGGAACTGGGCAGCTTGTCCAGGGTCTAGAGATCAAGACCCAGAAGAGGGACCACCCTGAGGCCTGGGCATGAGGGCCCCTTCCTGCACTTGCGAGGGCCCTGCTCTGAGTACCTGCCTGAGGCCTGCCCGCTGGAGCCCAAGCCCAGGCCCTAACAGGCCACACTCAGGGGACGAGGGCCCATGTCATCCAAATGGGCCAAGTCATCAGGCCAGTGTGGCCCCTTCCCTGGTCCCCCGACGGGGCAACCTGCTGGCTTGCACCCCAGGTCGGAGGTTGATGGGACCGTCAGAGATGGCTGTGCAGGTGGGTGATGACAAGGCTTGGGTGTGGGTGCACACACACGTGAGCACGTACGTCTCCCAGAAATGCGGATGGAGCAGGGGGAGGGGAGATGGGGTGGCGTGGAAATCTAAACCAAAGCGAGGCCTTCCAGACCATGGACCAGTCAGAGTGGAGGACAGACAGAGCAGTCCTTGCTCCGAGGGGCCTCATCTCCATGGCCAAGGGACAGAAGGCCGTGGTATTCCAGCTCGCAGAGGAGGAGGCCCTGACATCAAGCCCATGCTGACAGGTGGCTGTGAGGAGGGTGGCCATGGGCTTTCCTGCTGCCCAGAGGACAGGTCGGGAGGAGCTGGGAGAAGAGATGGCGAGGGAAGACGGAATTCCCGATGCCGGACCGCCCTGCCACACCAGGCCGTCCTCCTCTCCTGGCAGTCCCCTCCCTGACCTCCCGGGCCCCCAGAAGAGCACAGGGAACTTCTCCTAACACCAGAGCGACCAGGGCACTTGCCATCCCCACATCTGCTCCCGTTCCTACCATGGGGCTTCTGAGCCCCCAGGCTTCCAAACCTCGCCTTGTGCCCGTAGGCCTGCTCTGGGTCAGGGCACGGGTAACCCTGTTCCCGTGTCCTTTTGTGGTGTGGCTATGACAGGGGACATGCCTGAGGTGTGGACTGTCCCTCAGTGGTTCACAGATGTTTGCTATTTGTTGAAAGCAAATTCACGAAACCTCAGAAACAAGCAAAAGCAAGAAGGACCGGCCTGGGAGGCCGCGGTGTCTCCCGCCCCCTCCTCCCTGAGATGCTGGCCCTCAGAGAGCTCCAGCGGTTGGGCCTCCTATGGGACCAAAAGCTACGGCATGCATACCACCTGCCACACAGTCACAATCAATATGCTACATGCTGCTGATGGTTGAATCTAAGTTGTGGGAATATGGGGCTTTACTGGAATTTTCTCTACTTTTCTGGGTTTTTTTTCATAACATAAAGTTAAAACTAAAGTAAATGATCTCTTGTTTTGCTTTTCGAACTACCCAAAACGCCCCGAAATAGTCGGAAGCAAATTAAGTTTTCAGCAAATCAGGACTGGTCCCCAGGGTCCTCAGACTGTCACTTTCCCTTCAAGCGACACAACCGCTCCCCTCCCCCACAGCTGAGGCTCAGGGAGGGGATGTCCCTGTGAGGCGTCACCAGTCACTGGCTGCCTGTCACCGTCCTCGGTGATTGTCTCCTGGGCTTGGAGGACAAGATGCTCAGCTCCTGTCCCCAGGGCAGGCCGGGGCGGGGGACCATGGGGGCTCTCTGGGTGGGTGCAGGTAGCGGGGCATGGGGCAGGAGAGGAATGGGCGTCCTGGACCGGACAGAGGGCGAGCCACCACGGGGGAGGTGGGGAGCGGCAGCCTTGCCCAGGAAGTCTGGGGCTGGACCTCCCCCTCGCCTCCTGGAGCTGACAGAGCCGGGTCCCCCGAGATTTGCTGCCTGTTCCGGGACCCAGGGTCGGCTCCCACTTCCTGGGGTGATGCGGACAGTCTGTCCTCAGTGTCTGGAGGCAACATTCCCATGCTGCCCCCTCGACCTCACGGCGAGTGTGCGGCTGCACCCCGGGAACCCCGTTTCCCGTGGGTGGATCCTTCTCCGTCAAAGGGCCCCGCAGCTCGTGGACTTTTCGGTCTCCATCGTTGCTCTGCTCAGGGGCGTTGAAGACTTTAAAGTCCCTTCAGCATGTTCCTGGCTTCTTCCCCAGCTCTGGTCCTTCCAATCCCTCTCTCCTCAGGGGACCCGAGAAGGTCCGTCCCACGTGGCCCAGGGCTCCTGCACCCCACCAGGGCCCAGCGCAGTGTGCGCAGTGGCCTCTCCTCCCTCTCCCTCTGGCTCCTTCCGCCAGGTGAGGAGGAAGTCCTGGTGTGCTAGCTCCCCCTGAGAACCAAGCCGGCGCTGCCGGGGCTGCAGAGCGATGCTGGGCCCCTCCCCCTGGACGGCCCTGGGGGGACATGACCAGGAGGTTCCAGAGGGAAGGAGTGGTCGGCCTCGCTGGGGCAGCTGGGAGGGAGGACTCGGGGACTGCCAGTGACCCTACTGCTAGGGGACCCGACCTCGAGGGCCCTGGGGTCCCCTGCTCCACCCTCTGCCCCCAGCATGGAGACGGCAGCCAGCGTCTGGGAAGTACAGGCTGGACCAGAGGCGTGTAAGACACAGGCTCCCAGACAATCTCCAGTCCGTGTCGGTGCAGGGTCACAGGTTGACCCGGGATGACCACGTCTGCTGTTCCTGGGGATGCTTTAGGTCAGAAAGCCAGGGTGAGAGCCTGCAGGTCTTCAGAGTTAGACAGGAAACGACGCCTCCTAACTAGCATCACAACAGTGTGAATGTCCTCTAAAAGCCACGGAACCGTCTGCCAGGAGCGGCTCCAGAGCATCCAGCCAGCTACTCGTAGAGCCTGTCTCTGAGCGAGCACAGCCCCACCCCAGACCTCCTGCCCTTTTACAAAGTAGCCCGGGGTCCCCAGTCCCCATGCTGGCTCAGCTTCTGGCACTTTCCTCTGCAGCTGGGGTGAGGAAGCAGCCGCGACCCTGTGCTAGGAGACCCTGGGCTCCAGGCAAGGCCCTCGGAGGCCTCTGGAGGTGGCAGGACAACAAAGGCCAGCGTGTCGTGGGGGACCAGCTCCCTCGCCTCTGCACTGTGTGCCCAGGACCCGCCCACATGTTGCTCTGTGGGTCACCTGCTCCCAGCCAGCTCCGTCCTCTGTCCATCAGGGAATGTGGTGCCTGCCTGCGGGGTTGGCACATGAGTTGATGCCCAGGAAGGGCTCAGCCTGGCGCCCTGTGGTGGACGTGAAAAGGACTGGCCCTATGCCCCTTGTGCCGGCACTTTCCACGCTCCACCTGGAGGAGTGGCTGGTTCCTCTGTCTCCCCGGTGCCTGGGTCTATTTGTTCTCTGGGAACAGGGCAGGGCTCCCGAGTCCTGGAGTGTGGGCGGCCTCTCCGAGCCCGACTCACCGGCATTTGGACACCTGGGCCGGGGCAGTGGGCCTCTCTCGCCAACCCCTGTGGCCAGGAGCAGACTGCAAATGTCGGCGCCCGGGCCACACCTGCCCAGCCCCACCTCTGCCCGGCCCTGCCCTCCGTGCGGACATGGGGGCTCAAGTCTGTGATGAAGATGGCAGACACCTGCTGGGGTGGACGGCACAGGTGTGCACCTGCCTGCCCACAGCCCCTGGCACCCCAGACTCCTCCCCTCTGTGAATGGGGTGCCGGGATCCAGGGGGGCCATCCGTGGTGTTCAGCCCTGCTCTCCACCCTTGTCTGCTGCCCAGGCCTACCTCCGCCATGGCTCTGGCACAGGTACGGGAAACGCCACACGTTGCCCAGGCCCACGCAGAAGCCCACGCAGGTGAGCATGTACTGGGCCTTGTTGTCCCACTTGGGCCGGGAGCTGGCCTCCTCCTCCTCGATGCTCTCCAGCTGGTCCAGGGACAGGATCCGGTCCTCCAGGCCCGGGTTGGGCAGCACGAGCCTCACCATGGTGGCCGCCGGGCGGTGCCTCAAAGCTGCAGCAGGCCAGGAGCCGGAGGGTGAGTGGCCACAGCCCAGAGCCCCAGCACTTTATAGGGAACCTTTGGTACCTCACCCCAGCACCTGGGCTAAGAGTTAGCGTCAGCAGATCTGGAGGGCGAGTCCATGGACTGTTAATGCCTTATCTGCTGAGGCGCCGCCGACCCTCTGAGGCTCAGCCAGCGCTGCCGGCCCCTCCCCCTGTGCAAACGAGATGTTCCAGGTGAGCCACCCCCGCCCACCTCCGCATGTGCTCCGGGGGCCAGACTCCCGGGAGGAGGAATCCCATGGCCCTGCCCGGCTCTGCAGGATGCTGGTTCTCCCCCAGACCCTGGAGCCTCTGTCCACTGGCTGTGCAGCCCCCACTTGCAGAAGGGGGCCACCGAGGGCCCCCTCTCCCCAGCTCTCTCTGTCAGTGGGCTGACAGCTGGGGCATCACTGACCCCCAACCTAGTCCCTCACGTGAGTGGAGCCCCAGGCCCTGGAGCAGTCCCCTGCCCTGTTCATACTGAGCTCGGAGCCACTGGGCCCCTCCAGGCCTGAGCTGTGGGCTCTAAATAGCTCCTCAGAGAGCCCCAAGGTCCTACCAGCATAGGGGCACCCAGAGCTGCCTCAGAAACGCAGGCCTCCAGGCTGGGCCCTCGGGACCCAGGACGGCCTGCAGGGCGCCCATCCCTGTGGGCTCCGCGGGGCTCCGGGAGTGGACTGTCCTCAGAACCATCATCCTGCTGGCTCCTAGGCTCCCCTGAGGCTGCAGGACTTCTGTCCTTCCTCCGAGCACTGTGTACAGGGCAGCCTCAAGCTGGACATGAGGGCCACGGTAGGAGACAGTGTCCCTGCCCCAGAGCAGAGGGGTCAGGCAAGGAGACCCAGGGAAACCAGCACCATGTCCAGAGAGTGGCATGGCCTCTGAGGTGGCCAAGGTGGTCACGAGATGGCAGCCAGCCTGACCTTGAGTTTGGGGACAAGGAGAGAACCCCACCTGGGGGTCACGTCTGAGTGGAGACCGAGGGCAGAGGGGGCCCCCCAGTGCAGGTTCTCATCCTGGTCCTGAGCTCAGTGATCCCGCCTGCCGGCCGCCTTCTGTGGGTTAGTGACCATGTGCCCCTATCCTGCTGAGGGGCCTTTTCCCAGCCTCCGTCGAGCCTTTGGGGTCAGCTGTCCACAGAGCCCTCCTGGCCGCCCGGGCTCCACATACTGCCCCCGTCTGTGTCCTCCCATCCCCAGGCCTTCCCAGGACAGACTCTGTCATCCTGGCTCTCGGCTTATTTATCTTATCAGTGGTCGGTGCTGCTGGACAGTAACGTCCCGGAGGCCAGGCTCAGTCTGCCCCCTGGACCCCCACCGCATGCGCTGAATAACCCAGGGAAGGCGGGGCTGGTCACTCACAGGGAGTGAGCTCAGGGGCCCAACCTTTGCCCCCAGACAAGAGGGAAACTGGGGAGACTGGAGCCTGAAAGGAAGAGGTCAGGTTTACACTTAGGGACATCTGTCCTGAGGCAGACGGACCGGAGGGCAGGGCAGGCCCCAGGGAGGCCAGCGCAGAGAGAGACAGAGACAGAGAGAGATAGAGAGACAAAGAAACTAAGAGAGAGACAAAGAGAGACAGAGACAGAGAGGCAGACAGAGATAAAGACAGAGAGACAGGGAGACAGAGAGACAGAGACCAAGAGATGGAGACAGAGAGACACCAAGAGAGACAGAGATAAAGATATGGAGAGACAAAGAGACAGAGAGAGAGAGAGACAGAGACAGGGAGACACAGAGAGAGAGATAGAGAGATAGACACAGAGAGATAGAGACAGAAAATACAGAGACAGAGAGAGATAGAGAGACAGAGAGATAGAGACAGAGACAAAGAGATAGAGAGAGAGAGAGACAGGGAAACAGGCAGAGGGGGAAAAAGGGCGGAGGGAGGCCATGGCTGGCCCAGGCCCGGGGGTGGGGACGGGGGAAGCACAGTCTGGAGACAGGGAAGAGGTGTTGCCTGGACCCCAAGGGCCACCAAAGGAGGGGAGTCTGGGGAGGCGTCCCATCCTGGACAGCTGCCCACAGGAGACAGAGGTGCTGAATCACGGTGTGGGGAGGGTCCCTGGCCCGCGGGCCCCGCTGGCTCGCCTGGGCTTTGCCGTGGGTGTGCCGGGACTTCCTCCTGGCCGCTCCTTCTGGAGCTTCTGCAGAACAGCCCGGGAGTGGCGGGAAGCTGGACTTGGACCCACGTTCGGAGGAGCTGAGGAGATTCCTGCAGCCCCAGCGGCACAGCTGTCGGCCCTGAGGCCAGTGTCCTGGTCTGTGAAACACAGGCTTAGCGTCCAGCTCACAGCTGTGTCCTGAGAAAACACTGGAAGGGGCACGTGGCAGACGGAAGGCCTGGGGCCCAAGGACCAGGGCGCCGCTGCTGGGGGCGGACTCAGTCAAGGCCCCAGAGCTCGCTCCAGCCTGACACAGGCCCAAGGCCCCATCCTCACGCTGTCTCTCCCTTCGCACTCGCATTAACAACTCTTATCACGAAAGAAACACACGCTCAACAAGGAAAACGGAGAGTCTGCAACCCGCAACGGGAGACGAGCGCTGACAGTTTTCTCGTCCGTGTGCGGTCTCGTGAATGTGTCTGCGTGGGAGACGCACTCACACTCTCGCCGCCTGAAGTTACACTGTCCACGCGTGATTTGTACTTAGCATTATGACGGAGAATTTTCCTTTCATTGAATTTTAATTTTTTATTAAACTTTCTCTCAAAGGTCACTTGATGTGGGACGTCACGAGTATTCAGTGTGGTACACCGCAATTTACACAGAAAACTTCAGTGACGTGGCACGTCTCTGCCATTTTCATTTTCCCCGTTATGAATATTGCTGTGACAAATGTGTTTGAATACACGTCTTTTTATGACTGTCTTAGAGGCTGACGAAGTTTCATAGAGTGGGCATGTCCACGTAACAGTCGCCGGATCAAGAGACAGAACATTCCAGCACCCACAGGCCCCTGCTCCCTCCCAGGCACTACCATCCTCCCATGGTGCCCATGTGGCTGGCCTCCCCGACCTCGGGTCCCGGCGTGGAGCCCCCCGGCCTCCCTGGTCACCCCACTCCCA
Organism: Equus quagga; assembly: GCF_021613505.1. Lineage (NCBI taxonomy): Eukaryota > Metazoa > Chordata > Mammalia > Perissodactyla > Equidae > Equus > Equus quagga. The sequence continues at coordinate 120,317,228 of NC_060275.1, forward strand.
GCTCCCCCTGGCACTTCGCTTCCTTCCCACACGCTGTGCCACATGTGCTTGTGCCGTCTCCTCCCCACGAGACTGTGAGGCCCACAGGCGGTCTGCACGCCCTGGTCCCGATCCCTCAGCAGGGAGACGTTTGTGGGGTCCTGAGGCTCTGTTCCTCACAGCATGCCGAGGGGTCTCCCCGGTGTGGGGTGCACAGTCCGTCTCTCCCTCTTGCTGTTGCAGGACAGCATCCAGTCTGTGCCATTCCCGTGGGAGCCGCTGTGATGGCAGCTCCTGTGTCTTGGGGCGCTGGGGTCAGGTCCCAAGCCCCAAGTAGAACGGCTGCCTCCTCGGACCGCACGTGCCAGGTTGAAAGATGCTGCCAAATGGGCTTCAAGAGCTGTTGAGCCTGTCGCTCCCATCCCTGGGAATGCTCCACGGCCTCCCCAGTGCAGGGTGATGGGTGGCCCTGGGGCAGCACCGCAGGAGTCGCATCTGGCACATCCAAAGGCCATCGGCTGTCCTCTCCCGAAACGCCCCTCCAGACGTCCTCTTCTGTTGGGGTGTGGACTCCTTCCCACTAATTTTCGGGACATCGGGCTGTGTTCTGGGGTCCAGGGCTGCACGAGCATCTGCCTCCCTCAGTGGTGTCTCTGACGACAGAAGCTCTTCATTATCGTGTTGTCCGATCACTGATACCTTGGAGAGATCTCTGCCCACCTCAAGGTCAGAGGCACCCTCTTAGGTTGGACTCCAGAAGCTTCACTGCTTGACCTTAGACATTTGGAACTGTCTGAATGAGCAGTGTCTTGTGTTTGGATGTCCGCACGATCCGGCACCATTTGCTCAGAACATCGCCCTTCCCGCTCCCGAGGGCTGCCGCGCCCACACGCCCCGCGCCCGTCCGTGTGCTGTCTCCCTCGTCCCGTGGCTCCGTGGTCCTTCTGCCAGGGGCACGGGGTCTCAGCTCCCGTAGCTTTATGACAGGTCCTCATGGTCGAGGGTCCACGTCTCCCAGCTGTGTTCTTCTTCAAGAACGTACACATTTTGGGATAAGCTTGCAGGTTTCCACAGAAACCTGCCGGGATTTTGACTGAGATGTGTTAAATCCGTAGACCTGTAGATCAGTTTAAATGGAATCTTCACAATGTTGAGCTTTTCAAACCATAATCCTAGTACATCCCTCCGTTAATTTAGGTCCTTTTCTCAACAGCGTTGACAGTTTCATGTGTGGTGGTCTTAAAGATCTTTTTTTTTTCATTAGATTTATTCTCAGGTATTTGTTTTTTTATGCTACTGTGAATGGTATTTTTTTTAAATGTTTATTTAACTGTGTATTGCTGGTGTATATAACAATGCAATTAGTTTTTGTATGTTGACCTAATATCAAAATTTTTTCTAATACTTTTAACCATTGATTTTTAAAAGAATTTTTTTTTAAAGATTTTATTTTTTTCCTTTTTCTCCCCAAAGCCCCCCAGTACATAGTTGTATATTCTTCGTTGTGGGTCCTTCTAGTCGTGGCATGTGGGATGCTGCCCCAGCGTGGTTTGATGAGCAGTGCCATGTCCACGCCCAGGATTCGAACCAACGAAACACTGGGCCGCCTGCAGCGGAGTGCGCGAACTTAACCACTCGGTCACGGGGCCAGCCCCTTTAAAAGATATTTTTAACTCAAAATTATAAATTTTGAAAATAGCAGTTTTAGTTAATCTTTTCCCATCCTGTTACTTTCTATTCTTTTGTTTTTCTGCCACATTGCGTGGTGTCCAGCACAGCGCTGGACAAAATTGCTGACAAGAGGCGTCCTTGCCTTGTTCCTGTCTTGTGAGAAGCTCTCGATATTTCCCCTTCGGGACCAGGGAGTGCAACAGACACTTTCGTACAAACTCTTGTCAGACTAAGGAGTCTCGGTTCCACCCTTGGTGAACCAGGAGGTTCTTCTGTCTTTTTGTAACAGCTTTATTGAGCTGTAATTGTCACAATGTACAACTCACTCATTTAAAGCATACAATTCACTCATCTAAAGCGTACAATTCACTCTTTTTTAGTGCATTCACAGCCTTGTGTAACCATTAGTACAACCCACTTTAGAACATTTTCGTCACCTCCAGAAGAAGCTCAGCGCCGGTTAGCTGTCACCCGCCCACCCCGAGGCCCTCGTGTGTTAGGAATGGGCGATAAACGTTATGAAACGCTTTTCTACACTTTGGGGATAATGATATGATTGTCCTCCCTTACTCTCTTACTGTGGGGATAGTAGAGTTTGATTTTCAAACATGAAGCCAACCTCCCCTTCCTGGGATGGTCACTTGTCCCGGAGGCACAATCGCTTATGTCGCTGGAGAGCTTGCCGCAAATTCGTTTAGAGTCTTTCCATCCGTGTTTCTCGCCACACGAGTCGGTGCACATCCCCTGACTTCTTTAGGGGAGACGACCTCTTCCCGCACCAGGTAGGGAGGCCCTGCTCCTGGGATGTCCCCCAGGATGCTGAAGGACAGGACGTCTCCCGGGCTAGGGTGGCACGGGCAGGGTGGCGGGGAGAGACAGGAACTCTCCTTAGCGCCTCCTGTCAGCAGAGCCACACGCTGGCCGCTCACAGCAGGGGAGGGCCGGCCAGCCGTGGGCTCTCTCCTGATCCCCAGAATCATTAACCTTTGTCTTGAAAGGGAAGGAGCCATGTTTACAAGGTCTGAGTTACTGAGTTACTGAGGAGGATCCTCAGAAGTCACAGGAGGTTTGGTGCTTCTCCACTCCTGCCCCCACGCCTGGATTCATTGACTTCTCAGCCTAGAGCGAAGCCCATGGGATGAGCTTCACCCCCGACTGAGAGTCCACTCTGCTGTTTATCTGCACGCCCCCCACCTCTGTCTTCCCACGGGGCCAGGGAGGAGAGTGCAGTCTCTGCAAGGGCAGGAGGCCGGATGAGAGAGACAGGGAGGGAGAGACAGGGAGAGAGAGTGATGGGGAGAGAGAGATGGGGAGAGGAGGAGGAGAGAGAGTTGGCGCCCAGCTGTCCTGTCGCCCTGTGCCTGAGGCCCTAGCAGGTGCTCGAGGTGAGGCCGTTGCATCCCAGAAGGCGCTGTGCCCCGGAGGCCACGTTGGCCAGGAGCGGGGACCCCAGTGCACCTGCCCTGAGTGGAGCTCACGCTCAGGGACGTTGGCTCTGCTCTCACTCGCTCTGGTCCCCTGGAGTGCCCCTCCTGCTGTTTACTGCTGAGTTATCAGGAAAACCGGTTGTTATCAACCTGGGTCTTGGAGGAAATAGCCCAGAGATAAGCGGGAACAGGATGCGGGGTGGTTCTGCCTGTGTTGTGATTGCAGCTGCCCTTGGAGCCCGGCGCGTAGCAGTGGGAGGAGCAGAGGGTGCTGGGGCCCCACACCCACCGGGCGCATCCCGCGGGGACCCTCGGTCCCCTGAATGGACGTCCAGCAGGACTGAGGAGGGGAGGCCCGCCCGGAGCCCAGGGTCCATCACGCAGACCCCTCCACTTTATTTTGCACAGTTGGAAAAAGTGGATGAGGCATTAGCTGAAGAGTCTAACGTAGTTTTGTCAGATAAATGGTAAGAAGTGCACATGTATATTTTTATAACTTTATGATTATAAAAGCAACATATTTTCATAACATAGTTGGAAAATGCAGAATACAAGAGATGAGTAAAAAGCATTCATAATTTCGCCATCCATAGTTGGTTGTAAACAGTTAACTTAGCATTTCCTTCTGATGTATACGTATATACGTGCATATATACACCTGTTACGTATGTGTTCCGAGAGAGCTATTGATAATTGGTACCATTTTGCATTTTTCCACTTAACACATTCTGGGTGCCTCCCCCTCCTGTGCCCCGGCCCCCACACGGGGACACACTGTGACGGAGTTGCACGTTTGCCTTTGTTGTGAAGTTATGTTGCTCCAGCTCTCAGCTGCAATAAACACCTTTGTTCAAAATCTTTTTCCCCCCGTCTTAGAATTCCCAGGACAGATTTTTCTAGAAATGACTTGTTAGGTCGAGGGACATGAAAATTGCTTTCTGGAAAGACCTTGATGCCCGAGTCTGGATTCCACTGGCCCCTTAGAAGCCCTGGGGGTCATTTTCATCTTTGCTGATTTAACAAGGAGGAATTGGATCTTATTGACTGGCTCATGTGTCAGATTCCTGGCTATGTTAACACGTTTCCTGCTTCTGGCCTACACGTGGATTTCCTCTTGCACATTGCTATGCCCCCTTCCCAGGGGTGGGGGCGTCTGGGCAGTTTTCCGGCCCCTCCTGCTGGTGCTCACACCTGCAGGCACAGGGCCACCTCAGATCTGCCTCCTCAGGGGAGCCGTCTGGGCCGCAGGCCCTCCTCCTTTGTGGTGAGCTTCTAGAATGGGCCTCTCCAGACCTCCTCATACATAGAGACGACCTTGTGAGACCCCCACCCTGGGGCTGCCAGCAACCTGGATGCGGGGGTGTCCCTGAGCTTTGGTTCAACCTGGAGGCCAGATTCGTGGGAGAGATGTGGCACCTCGGTTGGGAAGTTCCAGAGGCTAGAAGGCACCAGAGTCGCAAGTGCATACCGGCTGGAGGACGCCTGGACGGGACCAGTGCCCAAAGGAGACAGGCTCGATTTGGGGTCGCAGGAGACATAAAGGGCCTGGAAGTGGAGGCCAGGTCAGACAGCAAGGAGGCGGAACGGCTGTTGAGGGCTCTGAGGGGCCCCGGGAAGCAGCGTGCTGCGAAGGTCAGCGTCGAGGAGGTGAGCAAGCCCCTGAGAACTGCTCAAGGAGCCGAACCGCCCAGGGCCTGGGGAGGGCTGGGAATTGGTTAGCAGGGCATCGAAACTGCACCTGCCACGGGCCCGGGAGGGTGCCAAGGCTGGGAGGCAGCATGGGAGCCGGACTGGGACCAGGGGAGGGCAGTCGCTGGGGCTGGATGGCTGTCTGCCCAACATCTGCCCCCTATGGCTGGTGACCCCATGTGTACCGGGCCCTGGGCCCTGTAGGTGGACTCCGAAAGACTCAACACACCCGACCAGGGCAGCGTCTACCTGTGCCACGTCCCCTCGGAGGAGTGGGGAGGCCACAGAGCGTGGATCCCGGGTTCCAGGGAGGAGCTGTAGCTCGCTCCGGGGTCTCCGACCACGTCCTACAGCCATTTCTGGAACTCAGTTCAAATGAAGCTTGGAGAGGAAGTTCATTCTAAAACGTGTGGATGACGAGAGAAGACGGGGCGGGCTGTGGATGGCAGGGCTGGCGGGGCCCCAACCCGCAGCACAGCGCCCCTCACAGGAGCCTCGGTGGCTGGCAGGAGGGCCGGCCCCTGCGGCACAGACAGCACAGATGGGGAGTGGGGACCAGACCCCGGGCTTCCCTCCTCCTTCCTCGCTGCTGATGCCCCAGGGCTCCTCTGGCGGCTCCCCTCCCACCTGTCCCCCCACCGGGACACAGACTTCCATCAGCCTCTCCCAAGGGGTGAGCCACCTTCCACCCGGAGGGCTCCAGGGCCCACCGATGGCCGAGTTAGGAAGGGAGGGGCTGGTCACTGTAAGCCCCCCGACCCCCAGATCAGGAGCTCCAAGCCCCCCAGCCCACAGCCTAGAGGGCCGCTGATGGTGGGCACAGGGGTCCAGGGTCCCTGGTATGTAGGGAGGGGTCCTCACGTCTGTCCACCTGACCCCAGGGCCTGGGAGAGCAGAGGCATGGCCCAGGCCCCCCTTCCCTGAGAGGGAGAGCGTTTATGAAGGGGCGAGGTCAGAGATCAGCCTCCAGGGCCAGCCCGCCCAGACTGCCCGGCTATCATTAGCTCCTCCCTGCTCAGGGCATTCCCAGAAACCGGTCAAATTGTTTTCAAGCAGACAGACGCAATTAACCATCAACCCTGGGAAATGACTTCTGAATGACTCCCTGGCCAGTACTTTTCCAAGAGGCCCTGCCCCCTGCCCCCACCACCATCCCCGGAGAAACCCTGGGGGGCAGGAGCCTCAGAAACAGTCCGGTATCCCTGCCTTTGCACCTGTGGCCCCTTCAGGGGTCCCCACGTGGTGCCCCACATGGCACCCCCACTCCTCCCAGTCCAGGCCCCTTCTCCCCAAACCTCCTGGCCCCTCAGCCCCCTTTGTGTCCCCTCCCCAGGCTCGTGCCAGACCAGCCCCAGTATCTCCCCTGCTTCACAAACGTCAGTGCCTTCTGGCATCCCCACTCCTCTGTGATGCTTGAATCCTTCCTCCGGCCTTGCAGGATGAGCTCAGGGCCCTAGCTCTGAACTGTGGTGAGACGGTGGGGTAGGGGGTCCCACACCTGACAACCACCCCGTCTGGGTTTCAGAGGAGATCTTAGTGCACAGACCACACAGGTGGGTCCAGGGGTCCGCCTGTACAAGGCCACCCAGAGCCCAGGGTGCTCATGAATCTGCACCCCAGCCCAGGCCTCGAGCCGACCACAGAGGCCCGGTGGTGCATGCTCGCGGGCTGAGCCCGGTATTTTCTGGGGAGCCGTGCAGCTGCACGTGAGCAGGGACGGTCCTGGAAAGGACATTTGGCAAAGTGCTGGGGCCACGCGGTGCGAGACAGGCTGCTCCTGCCCTGGACGGACGACGAATACCAGCTTACAGACTGGCGGAGCCTGGGGGGCGAGCAGGGGCAGAGAGGGGCCAGGAGGAGCCGCAGGGCCCACAATCAAGGGTGACCAAGGGAGTCGGGGTAGAAAGCAGGGCTGGAGAGACAACGGGAGCCAGACCAGCAGGGTGGGGCTCACCACCCAGGGAGTGAGGGGTATTCCATGCTGGGTGGCAGGCTGGGGACCCTGGGTGTTTCCAGAGGAGGTGCTGGATGAATGGAGAGGGCCGGGGGAGGCCCTGGCTGGGGAGAGAGGCGGGGCCTGGGCCGGGGCGGGCCCGTGAATGGGCACAGGGGCTGCTCAGAGGACCCGAGGTCCAAGCCCAGAGGACAGAGGAGAGTGGGCTACGAAGACCCCCAGCCCGGATGCTAGCTCCGCCTAAGATACAGACACATGTGCATGGGTGTGGAGGTTCCCACGCGGGTCCCGCAGCTCCTGGAGGACACAGAGCTGGACATAGCCAGGTGGGGTGACTGGCAGACCTAGGGGTGCCCGTGGTCAGAAGCCCAGAGTGGGTCTTAGAAGGAGAATTGAGAGAAAGGAGCAAGAAGGAAGGAACTTCTGAGAGAAAATCATGTCTCTAAATTAAACTACACGCACATCTGGCGAGAACTCCTGGAGCTGGAGAGGATTCCTTCTGAAGAGCTGCGGAGGGCCGGGAGGAGGGGACCAGATAAGACACAGGTGGTAGGTCAGCTCTCCCACCTGTCCCCCGGCTGCAGGAGCTGGGGGGAGTGGAGGAAATGGAGCAGGAACCTGAGTGGGAGCTGCTGGGGCCTCACGAGGGTCAGGGCGGACAAGGCGCCTGGAGAGGATTCGGGAAATTTGGAGAAAGGAGTGTGAAGGGCCCCCTCGGCCTCGGCTGGGTCTAAGGGTGGTGCTGGGGAGAAGGTTCTAGAGCATGAGGAGAGGGGAGGGCTATGGGCACAAGGTAGAGGGTCACAGGGAGCCCAGCCCTGAGGCAGCAGAGCCACGTTGTCAGGGAGGCTGCCCTGCGTGCCCAGAGCCAGCCAGGGTTGGGCTGGGAGAGAGGGGCCGAGGGCGCTGACCCACTGACCAGACCAGCAGGAAGCGCAGCCCCCAATCCTGGGCTGGACACGGGCCAGGGTCTTATTGGACGCCAGGTCGGGCGGTGGACTTAGGCAGTGACAGGCCTGGGTGTGGTCTTGGATGATGGCCAAGGTTCAGAGGGCAAGGTCACGGGTGTGGAGCCTGGGGACGGGCTGTGCCTGAGTCAGCTCTGTGTCTGCAGGGGAGGCCCCGAGGTCAGAGGTCAGAGGTCAGAGGAGGAGAGGCAGCACGGGTGTGGTCTGGGAAGGGCAGTGTCTGTGGTGGCTGGGGGAGCAGGCAGACTCCCTGTCCTAAATTCCATGGGGCAGGGAGAGAAACCACGTCTGGGCAGCCCCTTCCTCAGTCCTCAGCTCAGCTTCCCTGAGTGGGTCTTGCCACCTCTCCCAGGGGTCAGGAGCCCTGCCCTCTCCCAGTGCAGGTGTGAAGCCGGGCGGGCCCCACTTCAGGTGGGTGACCCAGACCCCGCCCCCCCATTCAGAGATGGGGGGCCTGCTGGCCACCCCTGTGCCTCTGCCTGGGCCAGCCTGAAAATCCCGGGCCCTCTGCTCCACCAGCGCCCGGGCAAGGCCTGACCCCACCAGAGACCCCCAGACACCAGAGCTCAGAGGAGCTCAGAGCCCAGTCTCACCCGCCAGGCTCTGCAGGAAAAATGCAAGCCAGAGAACAGACAACCCTGGGCTGCCACACCCTGAGCCGCCAGTTTAGGACGGCCAGAGGGGGCCATCCAGGGATCCACCTACCACCTGCCTGAGCTCCTGTCCGAAGTGCTGAGAAGGCCGGCCAGGCCCCTTTGGTCCCTCAGACCCCCAAGGAAAAAGAGAGAGCTTTCCAGAAGAGCCAGAGTGGGGGCACCTGGAATGTCTTCCGGGAGCAGGGGCTTCCCAGGGGACCCTGCTCTGCCTCAGGCATTCCAGGAAATGCTCAAAGGTGGGAGGTGGCCATCTTGTGGGGAGTCACTCTGTCCTGCTGGAAGTGGGGACGGAGACCCTGTCCCCTCAGCTCCCAGACCCCAGCGCACCAGGGGTGGGATGGAGACCCTGTCCCCTCAGCTCCCAGACCCCAGCGCACCAGGGGTGGGATGGAGACCCTGTCCCCTCAGCTCCCAGATCCCAGTGCACTAGGGGTGGGATGGAGACCCTGTCCCCCCAGATCCCAGACCCCAGCGCACTAGGGGTGAGGACGGAGACCCTGTCCCCTCAGCTCCCAGACCCCAGTGCACTAGGG
>NC_060275.1:120326114-120328733 GCF_021613505.1 Equus quagga
CCCCCCCCCCACAACTGCCCAAGCACTGGCCCAAGACCGGGGTGACCAGAATGAGGAGGAGGGGTCCTCGAGGAGGAGGATGAAATTCCTCCTGAGGAGCAAACCCATGTGCCCCCCAGAAGTTCAGAAGACCCCTGGGCACCTGGGGCAGGTCAGGGCACCCCTGAATCTCAGGGTCACCTTCCAAATGAGGAGTGGGACTAAGCATTCCGGAAGGTTCTCTCATTCCTGAGTTGAAAAGCATCTTTATGTAGCAGAGGGGAAGAATAAGAGAAGAAAAGCGTTTCTTTCTGTTTTCATTCCCTCGTTGCTGTTCTGAGTTCTCTGCCAGGTAGAGTGCGGGCAACCCTGGGGCAGTCCTCCCTGTGTGTCCCTCTTGGACCTCAGGGGCTGGGAGCCGGGACCTGCATTTCCAGGATGCTGCCGGGGATGGCAGGTGACCTGCCCCAGGAAGCATCCAGAGGTTTGAAGAGCACTTGTATGGGCTTTCCTGGATGGTAGGCAAGGGAATGCCAGTGGTTTCAGCATTCTCCTGGCCTCTCCCCCGGGGCCGTAGCTGCCAGGTCCATGCCGGCTGCCCCACTGCATTTCCCTGAGATGGTCTCCTGGCCTCTGCCAGCCCAGCCCTGCCTGCCTGGAATGCCTGGAGGGGTCTGCGCTCCTCCTCATCCCTGGCTGGTCTCGTGTTTGACACGTGGAGTGGATCTAGAAGCAGGTGCTCTGAGACGGGCATTCGGTTCTGGTTACTTGACCAGGTTACGAGGCTCGGTTCTAGCGGCCTGTTTTTGCTCTAGGCTTTGGGTGGCTTCTGGTGCAGAAACAGCTAACTGACTTGGAGATCAAGTGGCTGTTGCAACAACAGGTCTGGCGGAGCCGGAACGAAAACAGGGAGGAACGGGCAGCTGCCTGGGACTTCCGGGGGCTCCCGGGACCCTCACGGGCTCAGACAGGTCATGGAACTGAGAGCTTCTTCTTGAGCCCTAAAGGACCCTCAGGCCGAGCTCGCAGACAGCAGACCCGCAGCTCCATCCCCCAGGCGGAGGGTCTCTCACCAGGCAGACGTCGTCGCCGGCTTCCCAAGTCTGCAGGGAAGCTAAGGGTGGGTTGGGACAGAGGGGCTTGTCCTCATGGGAGAGGTGCTGACCCGAGATTGTATCGGCCTCCCCCTTCTCAGCCCGGCCGTCCCCGTCCGTCCGAATGCTCGCTTGTAAGTTTATGGTTTTCCACACGACGACGTTCCTAGCCGAGATACTCACTTCCCAGCAAAGGGCTGAGGAATCGGCTGGTGCTCACCGGGTTCTCAGGAACCGTATTCCCAGCACCCGGAAGCAGCTGGCCTGAAGCAGCGAAGGCTGTCCCCAGGATGCAGGGCTGGGAGGTGCCCGTTGGCACCCCCGCAGAGGGCATCGACTGCCAGGGCCACGGGGAGGCAGTGAGAGCCGACACTCCTCCTAGTGCTCCCAGTGGCCCGCCTGCCGAATGCTGATCCTGTGTCTGCAGCTTTGGGAGCAAGAGCTCCCTCAGGGACGCCGGGGGTCCATTGCCCACAGTGGCCTCTCGGGCTGCTCACGCCTGTCTGGAGCAATTGCTCCTGATCACCGAGAGGGACTGCCAGCCCGCTCGGGCCGCCGTAACAAAGCGCCCAGTCAGAGCGGCTTAAACAACACACGCATTCTCACGGTTCTGAGGCTGGCCGTCCGAGAAGGAGGTGCGGCCTCCTCCCGGCTTGCAGACGAGCGCCTTCTCCTGTGTTTCACACGGCAGCGAGGCAGAGCGCTCCCTGGTTTTTCTTCCTATAAAGACACTAATCCTCTGGGGTCAGAGCCCCACCCTAATGGCCTCATTTAACCTTAATTATTTCCTCAGTGGCCTCATCTCCAAATACAGCCACACCGGGGGTCAGGGCCTCAATATGTGAATCTGAGGGACACAGCTCAGTCCCTGGCAAAGAGTGAGTCTGGAACCCAGGCTTCTCCGAGGTGCCTCTTAGCCACTTTGCGGGGTGGAAGCCAGGAGAATGTGTCAGCAGCCAGTGCAGGCAGGACCCCAAATGGCCGAGACCACTCAGGAATGAGGGGCGGGTCACCCCTCAGGTCAGGAGCTCTGGGGAGGGAGGAGCAAGTGACCGGGGCTGGAGGGAGGATGAGCAGACACTGGCGGGGCCAGGGCCAGCGGGAGGACGGGAGGCGCCCCACAGATCCCCACGTCGCCTCTCTGGGGAGCTCTCTGTGCAATAATCATTTTCTCCCATCTCTGTCTCTCTTTTATTGTACATAAATGTGTTGATGTTGCTAATCTCATAGTTTAGTCTTTAACCCAGGGGTGCCTGAGGCAGACGAGGAGGGACATCAGTCGGAAGCGGATGGATGGCTGTCAGGACTTTGCACGTCCGGTCGGGCAGGGGAGGGCGTCCTCGTTTGTATGGGGGTTGGAGGAGGCTGCTGCATCGTGTTGCTGAAAGCATCAGCTTCAATGGCTAAAATCAGGAAAATCAGAGGCGTCCATCAATCTCAGCCTCTCCTCAATCCCAGCCTGCGCTCTCCCCCAGCCTCCCCCAGCCCAGCCTCCCCCCTACCCCAGCCTCCCCTCTACCCCAGCCTCCCCCAGCCCAGCCTCCCC
>NC_060275.1:120328833-120359674 GCF_021613505.1 Equus quagga
ACCCCAGCCTCCCCCAGCCCTGCCTCCCTCATCCCAGCCTCCCCCCACCCCAGCCTCCCCCAGCCCAGCCTCCCCCAGCCCAGCTCAGCCTCCCTCTGCACCTGCCCGTCCAGCGCCAGCTTCTGCAGCCTTTGGGTGATGGGGGAGCTGCCGTTGCCGCTTCTCCCTCCCCGGGGAAGCTGAGCCTGCTGTGGGGGCCTCCCGTCCCTCGGAGCCAGCGCTCTGCATAGGTTCCCATAGATCCGGTGCTCGGCCCTCCTAACACAGGGCCCCCGCGGAGCCCTTCTAAGCCCCCAGCCTGGCTCTGCGCACTTCACGTGCACCGACGTCCTCTGAGGTGGGAACCGCCAATGTCCTCATTTTGTAGACGAGCAAAGTGAGGCATGGCGAGGTTAACCACTTTGCCGCCGGTCTCGAGGCTGGTCTTTTCCACCCCACCATCCCTGCAGGGCCTGGAGGGTGGGGACCGTTCTGTGCCCACCTGTGTTCCTTACAAGGACAGAAATGAACCACAACCCTGAGCCAGCATCTGGCAAGTGAGTGAAGTGACAGAACCTGGATGGGTGGACGAGCGAATGAGTGGACGAGGGCAGGGGTCAGCGACTGCGTGACCCTCCAGAACCTCTCATGGGGTCGAGAGGAGCCGCCAGACTCCCGGAAGCTTTGCTGATGGCAACGTCTGGATAAACCAGCAGAGGGCACTAACACTCAGAGAATTCGGGGTTAGACACACACCACACGCTTACAGACACCTGCGCACACGCACATGCACACACACACGCACACTGACGGGGCCTGGAGATTCACTGAGATTAAAGTTTGCAAATCAGCTGATGGAAGCCACCCCATCCACACTGAGAAGTCCGGGCGTTGTCCGCGGTGAGTCACCCCGCAGATCCACACTTTTATGGGACCCTGCAATCAGGGGAGGCAGAGCGGGACTGGGAAACGGGACTTTTCTGTGCTTATCCAGTTTGATCTGCCCTTAAGTTTTACAATCCTGGGACGACAAGCCCATCGCTAAGGATGAGATCATGAGTCATGAATAACCTCTCTCCAGGATCAGCTTGTCCCCAGGAGGGACGCCAACGGGGGACTTCCCGACCAGCACTCCCAGCACAGTCCCCTCCGCAGGGAGAGACGTGTGGACAAAATGAGCTCTGCAGTCTCTTCAAGTTTGAAATTTGTTCATTTTTAAACAGTTAGTAACACTACTCTTGTTGCAGGATCAGTGACAATCTTTTTGAATGACGGTCAGCCTATCTCTGTCTCTCTGTCTCTGTCTCTCTCTCTGTCTCTCTCCATCTCTCTCTCAGACCCAGCTCCCAGGGAAGGACAGGGGTGCTCCAGGGGAGGGGCAGTCACCCAGCAGAGGAAATGGTCAGGGCAAAGGGCCTTGGGGAGACAGGAGGAGGAGGGAAGGGAGGCTCCCCAGGAATACCCCGAGGGCCTGAGGTAGGGACAGTGGGCTCTGTGAGCCTTGGGGCAGGAAATGGGTGCAGGAGGGTCCCTCCTGCCCATGCCTGGCCTCGCCCAGGCCCCTCAGCCTGGATGGCTCACACCCACCTGGGTCGGCCTGTCTCATCCTGGGGGCAGTGGGCAGAGGCCCCTCACAGGCAGGGTGAGGGGTCACCTCCCAACATGTTCACACGTGTCCCACACAGACAGGGTCCCCACACCCAGAGGCAACATGCTGAACTTTGGTTGTTAACAGTTCAGCTGAACTGGTACTGTGGCCGGCGGTGGAGGGCGGGTTTGAGATCTGCTCCTCCTGTCCCGGCTGCCCCCCAGGCCAGGGTGCAGCTGTGCCAGGCATCAGGGCAGGGTCTGGTGGGTCCTCGATGTCCATGGTCACACTGGGTGTCCCAGGCAGCGGTCGGCCAACCTGGTCCGCGGTCTGCAGCCGCGGGCTTCCCTCATGCCATCCGCAGGCTCCTTCACCCCCTGGGTTCCTCTCTGCTCTCGGGTGCAGGGAATAGGGTCTTTGCCATGCAGACCCCAAACTCAACTCCACCCCACTGGCCATATCTGCTCTGGGCTTGACCCTGCCTGGGATTCTGCCAGGGGACAGAGAGCGGGCACCCGTGCAGGCTGGCGAGGGGCCCCCAGGACAGGCCTCTCAGTGAGGTGCTGGGGAGGTCCCTCTGCCCCGGGTTCCACAGGGTGAGGCCAGGCTGAGCCCCACCCCAGTCTTGGATCCCCTGCTTTCTGGATGGGGATGTACCTTTCTTGGTGCATGTAGGGGCTCCAAGGGCAGCCTCTGCCACGCCCTGTCCTTCTGCCCCCCACCCCAGGGCAGCAAAGCCCCTCCTGCTTTGAGGCTGGGGCATGGGACCTGCCCTGGGCAGGAAGTTGAAGGGGACGGTGGGCCGCGTTAAGGGCTTGTGACTGTGCTGAGCTCAGAGACTTGGGGGGGGGGGGGGTGCACAGAAAAAGTTAGAAACACCCTGGACCCAGGGGCAGGGAGAGAGGCCGCAAGCAGCTGTGACGAGAGCAGTGAGGGGCCTTCGACCTGGGGGACGTTCCCTTGGAGGCTCTTTGAGAAACTTCGAGAGATGCTGCTCTCTATTCTAATATAGATGTGAGAGACTGCGTACACAAACAGACAGGATGTACAACGGCCGGACCACCTGTAACAGCAGAATCTGACCAGGACCGGCAGCCACCAGCCCAGAAGCCAGCCCACCATCGACGGTCACGAGCCAGGAGGCCAAACCAGAACCCCTGTGGCACTCGGCCTCAAACAGCCAGGACTTGGCCAATAACTGACCACTTCCCTCATTTTTTTCCATTTCCAACTCAGGGCCAAAACACTTCGCTAACCCACCATACCGGCCGCCCCCTTCTAGTGAGCCGGCCCTGCCTCCCCAGGCCCACAGCCCCATCAGGGCACCTGCTCCCCGCTCCGGCCACTGGGACGCTCTCCCCTCCTCAGCCTGCCTGGGGGTCTCTGCCACACGCAGCGCCACAGCCAGCCCTGCGGGCACAGCCTCTGCCCATTCGCACTGGCGGCCTTCGCTTATTCCCACCCCTGGCCTCGTGCCTTTTTGGAGGGCTCCCTTGCTGAGATGGGCCTGGGGTTATAGGAATTTTACAGCCACTTAAAGGTCTGGTTCCACCTGCTCCGGCGGCACGGGTCCCCCGGGAAAGGCCGGGTGGAGCTGAACCGTGGGAGCCATCAGTGGACACGTCATGCCAGGGGGAGGCTCAGAGGGGGCCGGCTGACCAGCGTCCCTTCCCCATGCCACCTCCGGCCTCAGCCCTCCCCCCTGCACACCCCATCTCCCTCACACCCGCTGACCCTGCGGCCTTGGAACCTGGGTGGGGGCCACCGGGCGATGGAGCAGTGATGTCTGAGGTCAGGCTGTTCTGGGGGACGAGGAGGAGACACCGAGGGGGTATCCGGGCAGTTATGGCACTGGTCTGATCTGGATACGAGGCTCTACTGTTCGATTTCGATGTTTACTTTTCATCATATGGTAGAGGGGAGATGGTAGCTGGCTTTCCCCATGCTTCCTCTCCGTGTGTTGCTGGGTTCACGACGGGCAAGCAGCGCTGTGTGGGAGTCTCATGGCCAAGCAGCAGGCCAACCTTGCTGTGCTGCAACTGTCACCTGTGGGCCAAAGGGATGGAGCCGGCGCTGGGGGTCATGTGGGCCACGTGCCAGCCTCGGCTGTGAGGGGAACGGGCTCTCAGGTGCAGGGGCTGCGACCTGTCCCAGGCCAAGGCTGGCGGAGGCAGAGGTGGGGCTGCAGTCAGCCCACTTGGGGACCTGTCTAAGGAGAAAGAGGAGGAAGAGGAGGAGGAAGCCCGCCCAGAGTGATGGGGAGTTGGGCGAGGAGGGGGAGGTGCCTTTAAGATGCAGTCGGTGACAGAGGAGGGTGTCGGGGGCTCCAGGTGCAGATCCCAGGGACACCCCCACATCTGAGTCTGGGGCGCAGGGGCACCAGGCTGGAGACTTGAGAGTGGGGTCATCAGCACACAATGGCACTACTGCTGGGTCACTGGACACGAGGTTCCTGGGGAGGGTGGCCCCGGGGCCCAGCGTGTGGGACACGAGGAGGAAGAGAAACGGAGAGGCCAGGGGCCGGCCTGGATGGCAATCTGCCTCGCGCAGTCGTGGGGAGGGACCCCAAGAGTGTAGAATGGTACAACCACTTTGGAAAGATGTTGGCACTTTTTCAGAAAATTAAAGTCCGTCTACTCCACACGCTGGCCGCTCCACTCCTAGGTATTTACCCAAGAGAAGGAAACACGTTTGCGCACGGACACCTGGGCACAAAGGCGCACAGCAGCTTTACCCCAACAGCCCAACGTGAAACAGCGTTTCTGTCAGTGGGGGAACTGAGTAAACCCACAGAGGGACACCCCACGGAATGTCGCTCAGCGACAGAAAGGAGCCAGCCGCTGACCCGTCAGCGGGACAGACAGAAGGACAGACAAGGATCCAGTTTACGAGGAGCTTGAGGACAGGCACGCGCTGGCCACCTGTGGGGAGGGGCCAGCAGGAAGAGGCGGGAGAGAACTTTCTGGGCCATGGGCACGTCTATACCTGTTCTCGGTGGTGGTTACTCAGGTACACACGGTTCTCTAAACTCTGAACTGAACAGTTAAGTCAGCGCACTTCATCTTGGGTAAATTTTACATCAAAAAGAGTTCAAGGCCCCCAGACCCCAGCCCTGAGGGTGGGGGCAGCCCCCCAGCGCCCACTGGAGAGCAGCCCTGGAAGGCAAATGGCACCGCGTCGCCCGCGTCTGCTGGGGGCCGGCCTGCAGTGGCCGCACAGGACAGACATTCTGACAGAAAGCTCTGCTCTTGCTTGAGTGGCACCCTGGCCACACCTGCCCCTTCCTCAGAGCCCTGGTGTGTCCGTCCTGCGCCGCAAGCATTTGCTCTGCTAGGAGCCTGGCCTGTGCAAGTGACGGAGTCTCCAGACACGGCTGAGCTGGGTGGGGGTCAGGATGCTCCCAGACAGGAGAACCCACAGACAGCGCAAGGCTGTGGGAGCATCGGGACTGCCCGGAGGAGGGGGAGTGAGGGGAAGCTGGGAATGAGCAAACCCCAAGGGACTCATTGGCTCTGGGGGGCGAACGAGGCCACCCAGGGAGAGAGGCCTGTGGGCTCCAGGGAAATCACAGAGGGAGGATGAGACTGGGGTGTGTGCAGAGAAGGGGCAGGAACCACAAGGAGCCCTGAAAGCCACATGGGATTGAGAGTTGGTGACAGGGAGCCACTGAAGTTTCTGGGTGGAGGGCAGCCTTAGCAGAGGAAAAAGAAAGCTCCTGGATCAGGGAAGTTATTCCTTATTTTCATCACCACCCTCTGGACCATAAGTGACAGATGCATAAGATGAAAATATTTTAACAACAACAAAAGAAGCTTCTTTGGCTCAGGAGCCTGATAGGCAAAGTGTGGCCTCGTGTCTTCACTCTGCACCCAGTGTCATTTGTTCCCTGCTCCTGTAGCCTGGGCCTCTCTGCGTGAAGGCCTTCTGCCTCCTTTTCCTAACTGCTCTGAATCCCCATCTTTGGGCTGATGGGTAGCATGACCCCATGCCTCCTCCCGCTCAGAGAGGCAGTAGGTAGGTACTGCCTACCATGTGACTTTACCCTTCTCTGAGCTCCTCACACTTCCCTCCTTACAGCAGGCAGCTCAGGAAAGCCACCACAGGGCCTCCCAGCTCCATGCAACACCTCATTCTCTGCAGTCACTGTACCATGGATGGATGGATGGATGGATGGATAGATGGATGGTGGAGGGATGATGGATGATGGATAATGGATGGATGGATGTATACATGGATGGATGATGGATGATGGATAGTGGAAGGATGATGGGTGGGTGGGTGGGTGAATAGATGGATGGATGGATGAATGGATGATGGATGACAGATAGTGGAAGGATGATGGATGGGTGGGTGGGTGAATGGATGGACGGATAGATGGATGGATTTATGGATGGATGACAGATGATAGACAGTGGATGGATAGATGCATGTATGGAAGGATGGAGAGAAGGATGGATGGATGGATGGTGATGGGTGGTGAATGGGTGGGTGGACTGGTGGATGGACAGATGAGTGAATGGGTGGGTGGATGGGTGGATGACAGATGATAGATAGTGGATGGATAGATGTATGTATGGAGGGATGGAGGGAAGGATGGATGGATGGATGGCGATGGGTGGTGAATGGGTGGGTGGCTGGGAGAATGAATGAATGGGTGGATGGATGAATCGTTAATGGGAAGTAGACTGCCTGTACTGGGTGTATTCTGTCTTAGACTTTCTCAAGAGCAAGCTGTCTGCGACATAAGAAGCCTTTGAGATTCAGACTGCCCACCTGTGGGCAGTGACCAGGCTCCACAGCACGGGAGGCAGTTTACTGAGGTGTGTAGCCCCTGGAGGCTGGACACGGGCTCTGACACACTACATGCCCCCAAGCCATGGGAGGCACCTCAGGGAGGCTCGGGGCCAGGGTCATCCCAGGCACCCCTCGCTCGAGCAGGCTGAGACGTCCAACCCAGGAAACCCAACCTCTCACGGGAGCGAGGGGCCAGAGGAGCCCAGGGGATCCGGTCACTGTGCTGAGCGAGACAGAGGGTCAGGTGGCCCAAGTTTCCATGTTGTGTGTCCAAAGTGGGGCAGGGCTCACCACAGGGAGGGCCCACAGTCGAAGGCTGACTTTGTGACCTGGAAGCAACATGGCCAGCATTGGGACTGGGGCTTCCAGGCAGGAGAGCCACCATGGGGGTTTCCCCTTCTGACCCTGGGATCTCCGAGATTGATTTCAGAACCAGGGCAGACTTGTCTGAGGCTGACCCAGCTGACCCACAGCACCGGACACCACTGCTG
Source organism: Equus quagga (assembly GCF_021613505.1). Lineage (NCBI taxonomy): Eukaryota > Metazoa > Chordata > Mammalia > Perissodactyla > Equidae > Equus > Equus quagga. The sequence goes on from NC_060275.1 coordinate 120,335,686, forward strand.
AATGAGCCCAGATGAGGCCCTCCCACTGCACCGGCCACAGGGTAACAAGCAGACAGGCCCTATACCCAGGGACGGGGTCCCACATCCCCGCCACAAGCCTGAGGAGGAGACTGCCACTCTGACTGGGACCTGCCCGCCTGGCTCTGCAGAAATCATCCCCAGAAATGTCTCCTTTTCCCTCAAAATCTCCCCTCACTCCTACCCACACAGCTCACCTGCCAGACCTCTGTCACCCCCCCATACCTAAACCCAGCAGGAGCAAGAGGGCAGCACTATGGAGATGGGCCCAGAGTCTCAGCATCTGCTGGCGTCCTTCCAGAGAGGTGGGCACCTGGGCAAATCTGGGCTCCCCTGGGGGCAGAATGGCATGAGGGATGCCATGGAGATGAAGGGCAATGGCCTACCCCCTGCCACCCCCTGCCTCTCCTGGGATCCTGTGTGGTCTCCTCCAGACCCTTGCTTTGGCTTTCATCCAGCTCTACTAAGTGATGATCCCAGCTAGCCTCCAGGGTCAGCCCACCACTCCTGGGGCCAGTCCTGGTGTCTCCCCAACACGCCCTGCCCCATCCCATTCCCCCATGTGCCTGGATCCTTACCTTTCTCTTTCTCCATCTCCTCGTCTAGACTAAACTCCTTGAAGTAGTTGCACAATCCTACCTCTGCATCCTCAGCACACAACTCAAGAGAGAGATGCGGAACTTAAGCCAAACCATCATGAGGGTGTGGGGCAAACAATAGCCATTCCAACACTTTCCAAAGAAAAGAAGAATAAGAATTAACATTTGCTGAGTGCCAGCTGCACCACAAGGAGAGTTCCAGGCATTTATCCCTCCCTCCCTCCTTCTATCCATTTATCCATCCATCCCTTCATCCACCCATCCCTCCATCTGCCCATCTACTATCCATCCATTCATGATCCATCCAGCCACCATTCCACATTAATTTCTGAATGTCAGAGGCACTGCACACCATCCTGGGTGCTGGAGCAAAGCAGGGAATAAGACAGAATTGTCCCCTGGGAGAACCAAGGGCCATGGGCATCTGCCTCTGCCCAGGAGAAGTGTGGTGGGCTGGGAGGAAACATCCAGTGGGCACACGGGGAAGCTCTTGGTGGGCACTGCTTCAGGGTCACAGGAGGGCATTGTAAACAGGGGGAGGGGCACCAACTGCTCCCCCAAGTCGTCCACAGACCCCAGGATGTGCGCCCAGCTCTGCCCCCTTTGTCAGCACAGCGAGAACCCTCCAGCCAGGAAGCATCTTTCAGACGGGGCCCTTCCTGACCCTTCCTCACCACCCGGTCAGTCTTCACTGTGCATCATGCCCTGGCTGATGTCCAGCTTCCCTGCACACATCCAGCACCTTCCATCACACCCCACCCCTCCAGGCTCTCCTCCAACCCCCTCTCATTGCAACCCTCCTTTGGGCTCCTGATGGCTCTGCAGAGGCCCACGCTGGCCAGGTTGGCCAGAAAGTGACCTGTGTGCTCCAGAGCCCGGGGAGCATCCGGGACTCAAGGACTGGGGATGGAGTGGCCGCTGTGGGACTGCTGCACGTCTCTGCTCACCCTGGCTCAGGGGAGGCGAGGACTGATACAGGAGGGAGCTGGTCAGCAGATGCCCCTGCCCTGGGTTGGGGGCACTGACACCCCCAGTGGGGCTTTGTGTCCTGCAGCCAGGGGTCCCCTTTTCCGGAGGCAGCACTGTTACCCAAACACCCTCAGTCCCAAGCCCACCCTTCCCCAGGAAGCATCTCGGAGCCACTAAGAAGGCAAGTCTTCCAGCAAACCACATGGCACAGCGAGCTGAAGCGACCCTCATATTCAGCCGGGTAGAGTGGCTTTTCAAAGCAGGCGGGCATCGCCCCTCGAGACCTGGGGCTGCAAAGGAGGCCAGTCTCCTCCTGAAACCAAAACTGTGAGGTGAGCGTGAGTAAAGGCCTTCCCGACCCAGAGGCAGACGTGTCGGCCTCAGGAGACCAGATCCGCCTGGCAGTGAGCGGATCCTTCTCACAGCAACACACACCTGGGAGCCGAGGACGCGCAAACACCAGCTCCGAGCCCGGAGCGTCAGACAACACTGTACAGCTAGGACACACAGACGGCCCATTGTCTCAGCTGGTGCTGGCCGGCTGTAAAGTTGGCGCCAAGAGCAGCATTCATTGGAAGCTCACTGTGGGCCGGCCGTTGTGCAATTAACCTCCACGACCTGAGTGACTCAGTCCTCCTGCTAGCCCCACGGGAAGGACCACTGTCACCCCCATTTCATGCAGGAGGGAGCTGGGCTTTGAGAGCTTTGCCTCGGGCACAGAACAGCTGTATCGGTAAACTACTGCCACGTGAGGCTGCATAACAAATCACCCCAAAGCTACAGTGATTATTGCTCATTGGTCATCCCAACTCTCCCAGTGAGGCCATGACAGAGCAGGATGGAAACCAGCCCTCCAGTCACAGAGGGGGAGGGGCAGCTCAAGTCAGCCCCACTAATCACTTTGGATCCACCCCCAGCTCCACTCAGGGCCCTTCCACACACAGTTCCAGGCTCCCTGAAAGGAGCCTCCTCCTGGAGTCCTGCCCAGAGCAAAGGGGAGGGGTTGTGTGCCTCCCGAGGAGGAGGTTGGGGACCACCGTGGGAGCCATGCTCCGGCTGTCCCTGTACCAGCATCCGGGGCTGGGCTGCCCTACCAGGCCCAGGAGGGCCACGCACCCTCGCAGGGGTTGCAGAGCGAAAGCCTCGAGGCAGCAGGGCCCTCCCTCCCTCAGGAAGCACGGGACCTGGCGCACACCTTCCCTGCCCGTGTGTGTGGGGGTCCCTGGTGATGGGCCTGGAGGGCAAGTCCTTCCCTGGAATGGGCCAGCGTGGACGTCACACCCTGTGCCATCTCCTTGTGGTGGTCATTGTCCCCCCCCCATAACCAATGGGTCACACATTTGCTGCAGAACTCAAGAAACGAATTGAGAAAAACATGAATCTTCCAGGATGTCATAAGCCAGCTGGTTCATTTCAGTCTTTTAGAATACAAGGTTTTTCCATTTGTTTCATTTTTTTTTTAGCTTATAGACTTCTTTGTTTTACAGCAGTTTTAAGATCATGGAAAAGTTTAGTGGAAAGTGCAGACAGTTCCCAAATACCTCGCTCTCCCTGCTTTCCCTGTTATGAGCATCCTGTTGGAGTGCCACATTTGTACAACTGATGAGCCAATACTTATACCTTGTTGTTAACTCAAGTCTGTTGTAATTAATTTTCACTCCTTTGTGAACCTGCCTGCCCTTAGTGAGAGAAGGGGCGGCTCTGGTCCAGGGTTCAGAAGACGGGAGGGAGGGGCCAGCAGAGAGCGGGGCGCTGCCTCGGTGGCCCCCCGGGGTGCTGCCTCGGTGGCCCCCCAGCTGGGACCTCACACTCAGCACCATCCTTGGGGCTTCCCCAGAGGCAGCACTGACAAGACAACTGGAGGAATAGAGGGCGCTTCCCTGTCAAAGGGATCCGAGTGCCACCCTCAGAGTCTGCTGACGCTCCGGCTCTGCTCCGGCTCCCTCTTTCCTCTCCGGTCCTGGTCCTGGTCGCCAACTAGCTGTGGGGGCTCCTGCTCTCACAAGGGGACACTGCCTTTCTCATGGAGGTGACGCGCTGCCTCTCAAAAGCCTGAAACCCAAGTGGGATCCGGTCACCGTTGAATCTGAGCCCCGGGAAGGTCGACCTGCCGCTGGGCGTCTGAGAGGACCTGGATTGTTGCTAACAGGAGAGGGAGGGGATTGGCTTATTCAGTGAAAGGGATTCTGCGTATTTACAGGCGAAACCCTCTGATGGCTGGGGTTTTGTTCAAAATAACACAGGTGAGGGTGGAGGGGACGCGTTGGCACGGGCCTGAGCCACAGGTAGTGTGGGAACTAGACAGGGCCCCCACCTCCTGCACATTCAGATCCCAGCATGTGCAGAACCGCAGAGGAAAGCTGTGATGGTCCTGTCTCACTGCGCTCACACCTGGTCCACGACACGGACCCCCAGCTGCACGGGCCTCCTCTCTGTCCCCCCATAAGTGGACCCCTGCCACAGCGCTTGACCACACAGCTCAGCCCAATGGAGGACGCAGCCGCAGGGCCTGGGCCCATCAGCATTCATGGCTCGAACCCTAGACCACACGTACGGCCACGTGTGTCCTCGTGCTGACTGTGGGGCCAGGGTCAGGTTCAGGGAGCCCCAGACAGGCTTCACACTGCTCCGGGCATCACTGCCCGGGAGTGACTCGGGTGCTCCTGGCGCCCTGGGGCGGCAGGGTCTACTCTCCCTCCTGCCTCCAGCCGGTTCTGGATCAACTTGTCTTCCTCTGCAAAGGGGCCTGCAAATGAGGGACCTTCCCCTGGTGTGTCACAGACACAGTCACAGGTGCACAAATGGACAAATGCATAGACATGAAGCCCTGGCCTGTGGTGAGACGACCAAAGATGCAGCAGAGGTCACCTGAGTCCCAACCTCAGAAGCCCCCTCCCTGGACAGACCAGCCATCCCCAGCCACCCACCCTTGAAGGCAGCCATCCCCCGGGGAGGGTGCGCAAGCAGGGACCAGCCCTGCAGACGCTGTGCGCTGGTTGTCACCGATGTCCCATGTGGAGGGGCCCGGCTTCACACACGCCCACCTCCTCCCCACCATCGTCTTCTCCGAAGGACAGGCAGCCCACGAGGGCCCAGGGGTCCCCAGGCCCAGCCGGGTGCAGTACAGGCAGAGCAGAGTCCTGGGGGCAGAGCTGGGCTCAGGGCAGCTGGAGAGGGTCGGCCGGGCCCTGTTCTCTGGTCCCTCTGTCTCCCACTTTCTCTCTCCCTGTCTCTCTGTTTATGCCCCCATCTCTGTCTCTGTCTCTGTCTCTCTCTGTCTCTCCCTCGCCTGCCCCTGCCCTGGGGCCTGTCCCCTGCACCCTCCCAAAGATTCTTCCTGGGATGGGCTCCTGGCAGGAGGGGACATTCCCCAGAGACACCCACCATCTTGAGCCCCTCACAGGAGGCTGCTGGCAGGGGCCCCCGGCATGCGATGAGTCCCCCAGGGTCTCCCAGCGCGCGGGCTGAGGGAGATTTGGCTGAGCAGTGTAGGTAACCATGGACCTCCCTGACCCGTGCTGGCTGAGCTCCCTGGACACCGTGTGTGTGTGTGTGTGCACGTGTGTATATGTCTGTACATGTGTGTGTTATGGGTATGTGTGTGTATGCACGTGTGTATATATCTGTATGTGTGTGTAGTGTGGGTATATGTGTATATAGGTGTGTGTGTCTGTATGTGTGTGTATCTGTGTGATGCATATAGGTGTGTGTATGTGTGTATGGTGTCTATATGTGTGTATGTGTGTATATGTGTGTGCCTGTGTGTATATGTGTGTACGTGTGGTGTGTGTGGTGTGTATGCATGTGTAGGTGTGGTGTGTGTGTGGTGTGTGTGGTAGGTGTGTGGTGTGTGTGTAGCTGTGGCACGTATGTGGTGTGTGTGTGTGTCTGTGTAGGGGTCGCCCTGCCTCAGGAAGCGTCACAGCTCCATGGTGAGGCTCCGGGACTGGGCCCTTGGCTCCGGCTGCAGGCCCGGCGCTGTCTCGTGGGACCAGAGGTCCTGAGTGTCTGTGCACCCAGCCTGCTGATCCCGGCCAGTGTGAGTGCTGACTGAGACATGCCCCAGGGCCCCGGCACATGCAGTGCGGACCTCCAAGCCGGTGCACACTGACGGCGGAGCAGCTTTAGGCCAAGAGAGGGTCCCCGGTTCCAACGTGGACTGCAACTTGCAGGGACCCTCTGGGGCCTTGACCTGCAGGTGGCCTGGCGAGGCCGAGCAGGGTGAGCCTAGGACAGCCAATCTCGTCCAAAGGTCTGTGCAGCCAGCCCTGGAGTGACCCCCAGGGGGTCAGGTCAGCATGAGGGCAGCAGGGCTCCTGCGCACACCTGGGCAGATGACACAGAGGACCAACAGCTCCCACCAGCTCGTTCACACCCCGTGGGTGTGCTGATTGTACGCTGATCCCCTTGTGGATGCCCTGAGCCCCCGACACACCCACGCACATGCACACACACCCTCCGCTGGGCACCTTCTCTCAGCTAGATGACTGTGAGGCTGTGACTTCCGGGGTCTGCTGAAGAGCCGCGCTGTGCCGCCATGCCAGCCTGCGGGCTGGGCCAGCGTTGCCCTCCTGAAAGTCAGCCATCATACGAGAGCTTTCCTGAGACGTCTCACAGCCAGGACGGCACTTCCACCACCTGCCTGAAAATCCCAGACTAAGGCTCGAGGCTACGCGCTGGACGATGGATGCCACCACGGGACGCCCAGGAAAGAACGTGGGAGGCCCGACCAGAGCCACTGGGGGCCAGGGGAGGAGGTGACCGTGCTCTGTGTCCTGCTGTCTGCACTCCTCAGGGCCCGTGGAACTCTGCCGAGAATCGGTGGGTCTTCCTGTCTGTACATGAGACCTCCATTAATAATTAATCAATCGTGGATGTGTACGTACATAAATAAAGTTAAACATTGGAGGCTATGGAAGGGTTACTAGTTGAAGAGATTAAAATCATAAATACAGACTATGTAGAAAACAACAACATTGAGAGAATGCCCAGAAAAGATCGGCCTCAAAGACAAGGCCAAAGCTATTTTCAGAGGAAAATGTACCATCTTCAATGTTTTCACCATTTACTGAGACATCACGAAGACGGTTTCTTTAAACTCGGTGATCAGATGAAGATGGTAGAAAGAAAGAGTGAAAAGAAGAAATGTGGGGGTGAAGGCAGAGCTGAATGACCCAGACCAGGAGGAAGGCAGGGCCGTGGCTCGTTTATCCCCTGATGTTGTCCCCTGCTGTGTGGGGTCTCGTGTCCCTCTGCATTTCTCCCTTATCCAGGAGTTCCCTCCTCCTCCTGCGACTCAGTCCTCACAGCCCTCCATCCATCGTCTCCATTTACTACGCAGAGAACTTACCTGCACCAGGCTGTGTTTTTCTGTTTGGCACACGTTAAAGAAGTAACTCGATATTTTGCATCTTTTCTCTCTTGCAATGTAAGCCCACTGGGCTTCTCACGGGTCACCCCTGCCAGGACAGGGAGAAGGGCCTGAGGCACTGAGAGGCATTCCTCAAGGACCTCCCAGGTTAGACGATGCAACCTCTGCCCAGGTGGGGCCGCGCAGGCTGGCAGGTGCAGCGAGCCCATCCATCCAGACCACGGTCAGTGCGGGCAGTGGCTTCTCTGCAGCTCCACAGCCTTCCGGGTTCTTGAGACAGCCACATGCTGAGGGACGGGGTAGGCAGAGGGCAAGCCTGCTCCATCAAGGGTGTGGCTGCATACAGAGATTCAGGCATCTTGAAGGGAAAGCTGGAGATGCCGCTGTCCGCGGGCAGAGGTCAGAAGGGACTCCGCCTGACAGAGCCTGAACAGAGAGAAGGTCGAGGGATAGAGCCGAGTCCTGGGAACCTGCCTCCTCAGCATGGCTCCAGGCTCCTTGGTCGAGTCCGTCCACAGATGCCTCCAGGTCGTAGGGTGGTGTCCTGGGGCAGAGCACAGCTCAGTGGCCCTTCACCAGCTCTGTGAACCTGGGGGCTTCTAACGACTGACGATGAGCACCAGCGCTGTCCGGTTCCGGGGCCTGCCCCAGTGCAGCCGAGCAAGAGCGCCCATGGCAGGCCCTCGGCCAGCACCCGGCTGCACGGGAGACGCCATGGCTGCTGCATTTCAGTTCAGACCAGAGGGGGAGCTCTAACAATTGTGGTATTTCATATTGCCCTGGAATTTCTAGAAAATTCCGAAGTAAGAACAAAAGAGGGAAAAGAAAACAGAAGAGGTAAAAACAGTGAAGAAAGACAAAGCAATCATTCTTTATAGGTAAAAAGATTCCTTGCAAAGCCTAAGAGGTCAAGCTGAAAAAACAGTTAAATAACAGAATTTAGAATTCTGTGAGGTAGCAGGTTACAAAAGAAAAACACGAAAGCCAGTAAGGTTCTGTTCTGTTTTTTTTTTTTACAAATCAGCATAGTTGCAAGATCCATTACAGTGCTCACAAGAAATGTGACTACATATGAATAAACATAATGAAAAAGCCATCAACACCATAAAGATGTCAGTTCTCAGAGAGGTTATTTGTAGATTGGAGGCCTTTCCAATCAAAATACAAATGTATTTGGGGGGAAACTTCCCAAAATGATTCAAATGTTCATCTTGGGCAAAAAAAAAAAAAAATCAAGGTTCAAGAATGGCCTAGAAAATATTGAAGAATGGGCTGGAGGAGGGGCAGGGCTGCAGTCCCCATACATCATGGAGACCTGGGGCCTGCGGGGAGCCCTCCCAAGTACCCAGAAGAGCCCAAGAAAGCTGTGCAGGAATGAGAAGGGCGTGGCCAGGTGTGAGACTTGTTCCCTCTCCCACCATGTGTGTGTGCTGGGGGGGCCGTAATGAGAGGGTGGGCCCAGAAAGGAGGCCTCATCAGCCAGAGCCCTGGACCTCTCCTCCTACGTGCGATGCGGCCCTAACACCTAACCTCTCATTCTTCCTCATTAATGGAGCCCCCAAACATTGATGTGCACATTTCCCAGCGTTCTTCAGAGGCAGGCGTGACCATATGACTCAGTGCTGGTTGAGGGGTCAAGCAAAGGTGCCCTGTGCAACTTCTGGCTCGTGCTCTTGGGAGCGGGACTAATTGCCTTCCCCTGTTTCCTCTCTCCACTGCTGGAACACAAACGTGATGGTTGGACCAGGAGCAGCCATCATGGACCATGGGATTTCTGCCTCCTTTTGTCATCCTCGGGGCAATGAATTCAAATATTCATTGAAAGAATGAACGCACAAAACACGTTGAATATGGTAAAGTGCTACATAAAACGTGAATCGTTAGCAATACTAACGTAAGACGTGGAGGAAGCAGTGATTGAAGAAGAGCTGTGGCTGGTGCATGTGCTGCAGGGGAGCCCATGGAGGGTGGGCCGGTTCTCGCCCAGGCTTCCCTGCCCTTTGGCCCAGGCCGCCTGGCTCCCCAGCGTCACCTCCTCCTCCTGCCTTCCGCCCTCCTGGGGTGTTTCCACCAGGCAGAAGTCTGAGGCCAGCTGCCTGACCTCCTGGGCCAGCAGGGCTGAACCCCCGGTGGTCAAGAGGCCAGAGCTGGGGGGTGCGGGGGACATCAGGCCAGGGTGTCCGGCCCTCTGAACCCCACAGTCCGGGAGGCGTCCACCCGCACTCACTCCAGAGTCTCTGATAGCCCTCAGTGGGCATCCTCAGAGGTCCCGGGGCCCCTCCTGGTGCTGGGGGGGGGTCACCATCCCCAGACCAGAGTGAGATCTCCAGATCTCCACGGCCTGTGCCTCCAGTGGACCAGGCCCTGGGACTCTGACCTCTGCCGCCCAAAGGGGTAGGGTATCTCCGAAGACTCACAGGAGAGCCCGAGGCGGTGCTCTTCTCAAAGATCACGTCTGGTTTCGAGACCAGGCCTCGCGTGTCTCACGGCGGGCAGGGGACTCAGCCGAGGTCGGCGGCCACGCCTGCCCGGCTGCCCAACGCCCCCTTCCCCTTGCCTGCGCCCGGTCCCTGGGGCCTGCGCCGTCCTGGCCACCTCCCAGATCCCCGACGACGGTGCAGAGTCCATCCCTCAGCATCCTCCCCAGGTGCCCGCCCCGCCCCATCTCTGCCCCGCCCCTAGTCCCGCCCCGCCGCGCCCTGCCCCAGCTCACCCGGCCCTCCGGTGGCCGCACGGGCTGGTCGCGTCCTGCAGCCTTCGAAGCGCCTGGGACCCTGGAGGCCGGCGCTGGCGTTCGGGCCACCATGTCCCTGCGCTTCGTGGTGACCCCCGCGGCCGGCGGGCTGGGGGACGCGGAGCCCAGGCCTGAGGGCGGCAGCAGCCAGCGCCCCGGTCCTCCCTGGACCCTGGACCCGGACCCCGCCGCTGGCCGGGAGCCGCCGAGGGAGGACGCGCTGCCCATCCTGCGCTACTGCCGCGAGCCGAGCCGCTACGGTAGGAGCGGGCGTCCCCTCGGGGCCCGGAGCCGGGCGCGGGGATCGGGCCGCGCGGGAGTGCTGCGGAGGCGCTGGCCTTGGGGACGGCCGCGTGTCGTCGCTCATGGGCAGCGCTGAGGTCGAGCCGGTGCGGCGCGGCCAGAGCGCTCTCCTGGGCGGACCTTGGCGGCAGGCCGACGCCCACCTCCTCGGAGGTCCCGCCCCGCCGTCGGCGGGACGGGGTGTCAGTCGCTGGGGCATTTTCCGCGGGGATTGGTCAGTGACAGCTCCCTGGAGCCCTGTGACAGCACTGCTCCTGGAGCGCACAGCTCCAAGCCAAGTCACATCCCGGTAGGGGGTTTGGGGGGCTTAGAGACCCCCAAGGTAATGCGCAGCTCCTCCTGAATGGGTGATGCCTCCTGGCCCTCTGGTGCCGGCCCCAGGGTCAGTGAGGCCTCTGGTCAGAGCTGTGCTCCTACAGCCGTCCAGCCCTCTGGCCAGAGGCTTGGTCTGTGCCCTTTCCCCCAGTGAACCCCCATGCTCTGCCTTTACCTTCTGACTTCTACGACAGCCTCACCTTCAGTCAAACCCTGAGATGAATGAACTGAAAAATGTTGGCGACCATCTCGGTGACCCCTGCCTTGTCCCTGTATGGGGGGATGGATGGACAGTGTCCCTCCTGGCCACTGGCTGCGCACGCGGGTGGGGCGCCCCACAGCCCTGGGTGGGGGAGGATGGGAGAGCAGGAGGGCGTGGTTTCCTGCCAAAAGGAGGCTGGAACGGAGTCCTCCACAGCAGTTTCTCCCGGTTTGTGCGGAGCTCTCCAGCCTCAGACCCTACAGCACTGCCCGGCCTGCCCGGGGAAGGGGACGTGCAGAGGCCCAGGGCCGCCCAGGGGCCTGGCTTACCCCCCGCCTGCTCCTGGGGGCAGATGACCCTTGGGCGCCCACTCACGTGTGGGACTGAGGCCATACCTGGACCACAGCCTCCACCGCTGGGCCGATGTTGGTCTGAACCACCTGCAGCTTCTCCAAAGCCCAGTGTCCCCGCAGGCCAGCTTGGGGAGTCTGCTCTCCTGGCAGAAGGGCCTGAGGTCTGGCTCCCGGGGGGAAGCTCTGAGCACACGAGTGTGGTGTGCATGCAAAGAGGGCCGGCTCTGAATGTGAGGGCTGAGAGGCACAGAGGTTTTAGGTTCTTGTTCAACCAGGCTGTGTGCTATTTCCCCAAGGGCGCTCTTTAGCTTGATGAAGTCTGAGTGCGTCTTCCCGTGTGAGCAGCGGGCCTCTGTGGCGGGGTGTGCGTGCGCACGTTTTGGAGATGCCACCCTCTAGGACGGCACGTGGGCACAGACGTGGTGGGCGCTGGGTGCGGGTTGCCATCCCCTCTGCTCTGAGCTCGAGGTCAGGTGTGGACGGGACACTTGTCACCCTGGGGGCGGCCGGTTCTCAGGTCCTGCTCCCTCCCCCACCTCTTAATCCTGGGAGCTGCTTCTCCCAGGAGGGGTGTGTGTGGCCCCTGGTGGTCGGCCTGTGTTCTCTGTCCCAGAACAGGAGCGCCCGCTCCGCCGCAGCCCTCTGACAGCGGGGTGGGCAGCAAGGGGGCCCCGCAGACCGTGCTGAGGTTTCCTGCCTGCCCAGGGCCACGGTGCTTTTGTTTTCCTCTGTGAGCAGGTGATTCTGCAGGTCGCTGATTAGCATCAGTCAGAGCAACTAATTATTTCTCGGGTGTTGCGCCAGGCTTCCGATCTGCTCTGAGGGAAATGGCTGTGACAGAGGAAGTCAGCAGACTTCAGAAAGAGCGTGGGTGAGAAAGAGAGGCCACTCGGCGCGGATAAAGCCTTCCTGTGGTGTGGTCTGCGGCAGTGGGGGTGCTGGTTCCCAGACTGTCCGCACCCCCCACCCCGGGGGACACGCAGGGTGGCGGTCCAGGTTCCTCCCTGACCCCAGCCTGGCCTTGCTCGGCCCCATGCTCCTCCCCGCAGGAACCGGGGCCTGGGGGGGCCGTGGCCTTGCCTCTTGGCTGGAAGATGGGCTCCCAATGGGCACTGTCCTGGCGTCCTGGCGTGGGGCTGTTCTGACCAGCGGGGCCCAGGCCTCGGCACCCCAGTGGGACATGCCTGGGGTCAGGCTGACCGTCCAGGCCCTCCTTGAGCCTCATTCCCCTTTCTGGCCCCTCTGCCTCAGCACCCAGCCTGCCGGCCTCTGCACCTGGGAAAGGGTCTGGCGCCAGGAGACATGCTCAGGTCTCCACTGTCCTTCTGCACTCCGTTGGGCTGCTGACACTTTCATCCTCATTCTGCTGTGGGAGAAGGGCATTGCCTGAGGGTCCTCGATGTGACAGGTGGGAGACAGGGGGCCATGGGGGCCAGGGGATCCCACCTGACTCAACCCCCGACACACCCGCTCCCACCTTCACCTCTTCCTGTGGGCCGGCTGTCCGGGGCTCAGGCCTCCTTCCTCCCTCCCCCCACCACTCCCCTCAGGGGCTGGAGGACCCAGGCAGGGGCTCGCCTGCCCATCCCTGCCCTCTCCTCAGCCCTCCCGTGTGCCGTGCTCCCACCCGCTGGCTGACTTGTGATTGCTGACCGACAGTTGGCTCCAGTGGTGCGGGAGTTACAGGGGCACAGGTCCGACGATCGATCAAACGGTTTTGTCATGCCCACTATGTGAGAACAAAAGACCTATTATTTGATCCTGCCATTAGGACAATGGAAACTAAGTCTGAAAAAGCAAACGCAGGCTTTATTGGCACACCTTGGGTGCTGGGCCAGGCTGTGAGCACCGCGGGCGCTTGTCCTGGATTGCCCTTCACCTCCAGGCACGCGGTGCGTGATGGAGGGAACTTGCTGATCCTGGAAGACCCCAGCCTCTCCGCACACGGGCTCCTAAGGCTGCGTCAGTACCCTCCCCATGCAGCTTACAGCTGGAGTGGGGACCCAGCAGAGTCTAGTCATCGACTTGGCCCCTGAACCCCCTCCCCTGAGTGAGTTTGGTTGGGGGCTTCTGCATAGGGGCACGGTGCAGTGGGGTCTCCCTTCTCTCTGCTGGGGACAGGAGCCCACGGTCACGACGGCTCATGGCTGAGCTGCATTGCTAGCTCCGTGGAGGCCGGCGTGGCTCCACGCTGGGACAGGAGCAGCCTGCTGTCCTTCACCCATAGGAGGCAGGTGACACTGTCTCCAGGTGTGATACCTGCCACCCTCGGCGCGGCTGCATCCTGCTAGCCGTGTGCACAGCGAGGGAGCGGAGACGAGATGCCATGTGAGGTCACCATGGAGGCTTCTGGTCTCATAGGAAGGATCCAGCCCACCACAATGGGGCTGCTGTATCACAAACAGTTTGGGAGGTTCCAGAAGGCGAGTGTGGCTACACCTTCGCTCTCCCTTCTCTTCCTCATAGAGGGATGCTGGGGAGAGGCCCCGAGGCAGTTCCTCTGGTGGGATCATCAGAGGGCGTCCCAGGCCCAGAGTCAAGACTGGAGATGGCTGTGCCCCACAGTGGGAAGGGCGGAGGATCGGGGAGGGTCCCAGCCTGGAAGGGGAGCCTGTACCGGAGGCTGCCCTGAGAACAGCGACACAGCCAGCTCGAGGCCATGGGAGGAGGCAGCCTGAGGAACACAGGCCCGACCCCTCTCTTCTCCCACGCGCCCCTACCCCGAGAGCCACACTCCTCGGAGGTCAGCGTGGCTCCCAGGGTCCCGACTCCCCTCAGCCACCTCTGTATCTCTGTGGCCTGGGGCGGGCTGCACGTGAAGCAGACTCTGAGTGGAAAGATCTGGAAGTGAGGGCAGTGGCAGGGGACTGTGGGTCAGGGTTAGTGAACAGTGGCCTGTCACTTCCATGGGCTGTCTGGGGGGCGTCTCATAGGGCCAGCAGGAGGCCGTCTGCATTGGCCGAGGGAACACGAGGACTAGACAGCTCGTCCACCTGAGCAGCAGGAGCCGAGGGGCCTGGTCTGTCCTGCCTGTCCGGGCCCTGACCCTCCTGGGTCGGAGCCTCACTGTCTCGCTCCTGGTGCCGTGCTGGGCAGGTCTGCGGGCCTCGGGGAGCGGACGGGGTCCTCACGCAGATGGGCTACGGAGAGGTCAGCCTGCTCTGCCTCCCGCCTCCGTGGCTGCCTCTGCCCTGCTCTTGGGGAGGCTGGGGCAGCCCTGGCCGGGTGGACCTCTGACCCCAGCATCTGCCGTGTGCATCTCGGGGTCTCCACGCTGCACTGAGACAGAGGCAAGTGTCCGGCCCCTGATCGGGCGGGGGGTTGGCCCTTGTGTTTCTCTGAAGCCGGTGTTGTTATGGCTGGTGGGGCCATCAGAGTCCTACAGACCCTCACGATTATCCCTGAGGTTGGTGGTGCAGGCCTCTGGTTCAGAGCGCTCAAGCGAGTGTGTTTCGTGTGTGTGTGTGTGTGTTCTGGTTTGCCATTGCTCAAGGAGGAGGTGAAGAGTCAACCCCAAGCCTCAGAAACTGCTCCAGCCGGAGGACAATGGTGTGTAGGAGGCACCGGCAGGCGCAGACGTGAAGGGACACAGCTCCTCGTGAGCTGGGCTCTGGGCACCTGGGATGCTGTCCAGCCTCTGCCGGGAGCCAGAAGTGAGGCCCCAGCTCTGACACTTCTGTCCCTTGGGGAGCTGGCTCCCCAGGTTGCCGTCAGTGACGGGCCCTCTGCCCGGTCCATGGACCCCAGGAGAGCCCACCTCCCCTGAGACGGGGTGACTGCGCATTTTGCACGACTTCACGTGTTGGTCATCACTCCCTTCAGGGAGTCGGGCCACAGGTTTCTGCTCAAGGTAAGTTCCAGAGAGAAGTCCTGTTTTGTGGCTGAATCTGGTGCTCTCTGGTCAGGAACGGGGCTTGGCACTGCACTGCCTGTTCTGCCTTAGCTGCCCAGGAGGCAGCCGAGCTGAGGTCCAGGATGAGGCCGGCCCGGCTCTGGTGTCCGAGAACCGCCCGCTGGGCAGACTCTGTTTTCCTTTTGCTTAAATATTTGATGGAGCACGACCCATGTGTTAGTCTGTAAGCCGCCTCCAGCTCTCCAGAGCAGTGCTTCTGTCCAACGCTCGCGGGTTTGTCACTCTGCTCCCAGAGAATTCTCTCCTTGCTGGAAGGCATGGCCCTCGTTTCTCTCCTTTGCTCCTTAATGTTCAGTGTGGCTTCGTTTTCCACGGAGGGGTCATGGGTTTTGAGGCACCAACTCCCTTTAGACATCAGAACTTTCTTTAAGTGAAAGCTTTAACATCCAAGTGAAAGAATCGCAGCTCGGTCTGCCCATCCCCGTGCGTGGTCAGTTCACAAACAGGGGAACATCTGTGTTCGGGCGGCCACCCCGATGACCTTAGCCCACTGGGCGGCTGTGAGGGCAGGTCAGGATCCCACAGGGGGCTGCCTGGGGCTGTCCTTCTGCCCAGGAGGCCCTCCTGCGCCCTGTGGGTGGCACCCTCCCGGGGCCCCCGCTGCCCTGCCCTGGCCTCCTCCTGCCCAGGCTCTGTCCCTGTGAGCAGGGGCTGCGCCGTGCAGGCGTGGGCTCAGGCTGGGGTGCGGCTGTGTGTCCATGGGTGGTGGCTACTACAGGAACATGTTGGGGTGGTAACAACAAGCACGAGAGTGAAAAATGCAAAGGACACGTGGAAAGACCACCCACAGGAGGGGAACTAGCATGTGCAGACCACGCATCTGATCAGGATTACGTCCAGAATCTATAGAGAACTCCCACAGCTCAACAGCAAAAAATCTACCCAAATAAAAATAGGCAAACAGGACGGCCCTGGTTGCCTCGTGGTTAGGTTCGGTGCACTGCACTTTGACCGCCCAGGTTCGGTTCTGGGGTGTGGACCTACACCACTCGTGTGTCAGTGGCTGTGCTGTGGCAGTGACTTACACACAAAAAGAAGAAGATTGGCAACAGATGTTAGCTCAGTGAGAATTTTCCTTAGCAAAAAAAGAAAAAGGCAAAAGACTTGAATAGACATTTCTCCAGAGAAGACACACGAATGGCCAGTAAGCACATGGAGAGATGCTCAGTATAACAGATCATCGGGGAAATGCAAGTCAAAACCACCATGAGATACCCCCTCACACCCGTCTGAGTGGCTGCTATAAGAAAAACATAGACAATAAAGATGTTGATGAGGCTGTGGAGAAATAGGGATCCCCTGCACTCTTGTTGGGAGTGTAGACCAGGGCAGCCGCTGTGGAAAACAGGATGGTGTTTGCTCGGAAGTTAAGGCAGAATTACCACGTGGCCCAGTGATTCCACTCCTGGTATAAACCCAAAGAGACTGGAACAGACATTTGAACAGCCAGGCTCTCAGCAGCAGCAGTAGCAACAGCCAAAAACGTGGAACAACTCAGACGTCCGTTGACAGGAGAATGGATAGAGAAGATGTGGTCCATCCACGCAGTGGAATATTACTCAGCTTTGAAAAGGAAGAAAATTCTGACACTCGCTGCAATGTGGATGGACCCTGAGGACAGGATGCTGAGTGAAATAAGCCAGTCAGAAAAGGGTAAATCCTGTGTGATTCCACTTATGTGAGGTCCTTAGAAGAGTCAAATCCTTAGAGATAGAAAGTGGATGGTGGGACCAGGGGCCAGGGAGTGGGGGGGAGCCGTTGTTTGATGGGGACAGTTTCAGTCTGGGAAGATGAAAAGTTCTGGAGACAGACGGTGGGGATGGGTGCACAACAGCGTGAATGTGCTCCAAGCCACTGAACTGTACACTTGGGAATGGCTGAAAATGTTAAGTTTTATGTTACATATATTTTACCACAATACGGAGAAATACCAAAAAAAAAATGCAAACAGGAGAGAAGGGCAGAGGGGGAACTAAATTCGTCCCCTCCCCCGGCCCATTCCCTCTGGAGAAATTAGATTAAATCAGTTCACGCCATGTGGCTCTCCCAGGAGTGGTCATTTTTCATCTGAATTTCTCTCTGCCAGGTGAGGGTTCAGACGAGTTTGGGCCTCTTGCAGAATGAGTTTCACTCCAGGGACCTTCCCGTTCCAAATAATACCCCAAATAATACTTCCTGGGCTGGTCCTGGGAGGAGAGAGCGAGCTGCTGGCTGGCTTCCTGCCTTAGGATTCTGGGAGGGGGCTCAGGCCCCTGGACTGGCTCCTCCTCTGGAGACCAAGACGGTGTCCTTGGCTCTGTCACCCGCCTGAGTGGGGGGAGGGGCGGCCAAGGCAGCCGTGCCCCCACCCAGGCTTCCCTCCCTGGACGCCGTGGGGAGGGGTCTTGTGGACTGGCTGTCGTTTGTGCCCAGGGCCGGCTCCCAGCAGGCTGCACAGACCCTGTGTCCTGGCCACTCGGCCTGCGGCCCCCGCCTCACCCTCTGGGTAGTCTCCTGGGGACCCTGGAGCTGGAGGCCGAGTCCTCCCGTTGGCAGGAAGGGCAGCGCTGGGTGCTCCGGGGCAGCCACTCCCACCTGCCGGGTGCCTCCTCCTCAGCGTCCCTGGTGCCTGCCCTTTGCTCAGGGTGGGCGGCCCGTCCCAGGAACGGGGGAGGCGGTTGCTGCCTGAGCTTCTCCCTCAGCATGCAAACGCCTTGGCTTCTGCCTCGGGCGTTCGGAGTGGGCCTAGGGGTTGGGGTCCCAGCTTCATGTTGTGGAGGGGCCTGTGCCCCGCATGTGATGTGAGTCCAGCAGCCTGTCATGGTCCCCTTGGTTGACATGCTGTGTCTCGGCCACGGGCAGGGAGCGTGCATGTGTGTGCATGTACGTGTGTGTGTGTGTGTGCAGGGCTTCTCCCAACCCCGGAGAGCCACCATCACAGACTCTTCACAAGGGACAGTTTGCAAAGCCACGCCCCGTCGTCACCTGGCTCACATCCATGAGCGAGGGACACGTGTGTGCCCATGGTCTCCACGGTGTCCTCAGAGCTGGGCAGACGTGACCCCAGTCCTCGCCAGGCCCGGGTGGCCAGAGCCTTCCTTCTGTAGCAGCCGACACGACCCACCCCGGGCCAAGTGGGTCCTGTGGGCATCCAGCGCCCCAGAATGTTCCCCAAAGCCATTGGGAGCAGCGTCCCCAGTCCACGGCGCTTGCTGCTGCTCTTGGTGACATGGAGCCCATTTTAGTGGTTGAACAAATATTTTTCTTTTACAAATAACCGTGAGCTGCAGAAACTCTGCCATGATTCAGAGATGAGACACAACCAGTGTTCTGTCGCAATATTGCTAAAAATGGACAAAACAGCAGGGTGGGTTCTGTTCCCCATTTATGCAGATGGTCATTTCCAGAAGGCTCCCACACACGTTCCTCTTCATTTCCTGTCTTTGAGTTTCTGCGCCCACCCCCACCCCGTGACCTGGTGACCTGGGGGCAGCTGCAGGCATGGCCGACAGTGTTTACACTGAGCACCGTGGTGAGGGCCGTGCGTCTGCTCCTTGCTCAGTGTCCTACAGATGCCCACTCTCCTGCCTGTCAGTCAGTCGTCACCCGGCGCGGCCCCCCACCCTGCGCCCCCACTATGGGGGGCTGAAGGCTCCTTTCCATCGTGGTCAACTTCCTGCCTCCGGACTGTGATGATGCTCAGGCCAAGAACCGGCGGGCGGGGCAGGGAAGGGCCTGGCTGCTGGGCCACTGGAAAGTGTGGTCACAACCCAAGACTCCAGAGGGTCTCGCTCAGAGGGGCCGCTCCACGGAAGATGGGCTCTGGGCCGGGCCTGGCCCAGCGGCTGGACATGGCCATGAGCAGGTGCCAGCCCGGTGGCAGCGGAGCCTGTCGGACTGGGTGGCCCTGCTCTCCGGCTGCCCAGCGCCACTGGGACTTGTCTGTGGGGCGGGCGCCCTCTGATGTCCCTCTGCATGGCGACGGCAGCATGCGGGGCCTGCCCGGGAGTCAGCCTCCCTCCCCTGCAGCCCCCTCCCCTGGGCTCCGCTGCACCCTCCCCCCAGGGCCACCTGAGCCCTCCCCTGGGGCCCCGGCTCCTCGTCGCCTCTCGTTGCCTGGAGACCCGAGTGCTCTTGTCCCCCTGGACCAGACGGCGCAGAGCCGGCAGCACCACCATCCTGAGCAAAGGGAGGGCCGGCCACACCGCCTGGGACCAGCCAGGGGAGACCTTCCTCATGAGGAGGACCCGCCCGAGCCCGCACAAGGTGGTGGCCCCCTGCTTCTGGGCAGGGGCTGCAGGCTCCCAGGGGCTGGGGTCTGGCCCGCAGCTGGCACAAAGCAAGACCCCGCCTTCTGTGGACAAGGCACCTCTCGTTGGCCCTCCGGAAAGAGCCGTCGGGCCCCCACAGAGCCAGCGCCCACTCCCACCTGGCCGCCTGCCTGCGGGGTTTGACCCCCCTGCAGATCCGGCCTGGGCTGCGTGACCCTGCGGACTTCACCGAGTCCCACAGAGGCGCGGGCTCAGGTCCTGGTGGCCAGCCCTCCACTGAGGCAGCGATTCCCCAGGGTCTCCGAGCACGGCTCCTCTGAGGCACCAGTGACAGAGACGCCGTGAGCCGCTGGATCAGTGCACTTGGAGCGTCTGGGCCGGAAGCAGCTCAGCTGCCATCGTCCTCGCCTGGTGGCTTCTGTGCATGGAGACAGGGACGTCCTGGGAGGCAGAGGTGCAGGTGGCACATTCCTGCACGTTCCGACAGGTTCCCCATCTGCGATCAGAGGTCTTCTCAGCTGACCGCTTCCTGGGACTGGTGGCCTGAGGTGCACGGGCTATGGGGATGTGGAGAGAGCACTGGACACTCACCATCCGCCCAAGCGTGTGGAGTGTCAGAGTGTGATGCACGCTGGGTGACAGGAAGCGGAGCTCACAGACGCACAATAACGTGCCTATCCCCCAGACAAGCCTGCCTGTGGTGGGAGGAGCCTGGATGCCAGGGGTCAAGCGAGGCTGCGCTGCCCACCGGGGGAGGAAGGTCGTGTGGACACCTGCCAGGGCAGCATGATTCTCTACCCTCGGCGCCCACCTCCAGGGACCACCTGTCTCTCTGGGAGCGAGGCGGTCCTGCTGTCCCGAGTCTTGGCCAGATCAGACCCTGCCCCTCCAGTTGGGGGTGGGGGCCTTGTGAGAATGAAGCTGAGCCCCGGCTGCATGGCCTTCCCAGTGGCCTGCCCCATCGTGTGATGCCCTCAGCCCCGGCCCTGGGCGTGTGTGGGGGCCACGGGTCACAGTCACTGGGACATCCTGTCACCAGCCCAGCTCCCCTCCATGGGAAGTGAAGCCCGGCCAGGCTCCTGCAGAGGCCAGGGAGGCGCCCTGCCCACCTGCAGACTGAGAGAGTGTGAGGGGGACCGCGTCAGCCAGGCCCACGAGGGTGAGGACAGAGCCCAGCTTTGGGGACCACTGGGGCCTCCTGAGGTGGAGCTGCTCCCATGCCAAGGCCCACCTTAAGGTGGCTGAGGGGCCGTCCCGAGCAGCCCTTCTAAACTGGGGACTGGGGCTGCCCCCTGAAAGGCCGGGACGGTGGGGGTGCCCAGGGGACAGAGCGCAGTGGATCCCCTGCCTGGGAGCCACCCCCTCAGGCACCTGCTTATGACCAAGCGCTGGGAGGAGCTGGCAGGAAGCCGTGCCCTTGGGGGAGTTAATGGCAAGTGAACTTCGGCCCGAGGCTCACCGGCCTGTCTAACCGTCCCAGGCCGTCCCACGGTGTGCAGAAGGCTGCAGGGGGCTGTGGGTGTGGACCCCTGCTGGGACTCCCCTCCCTGGAACCCAGGTTTGGGCCTGAATCCTGTTTTAGTTTTGAGGTGAGTAGTGGGCTGAATGATGGCCCCAAAAGATGTGTCCACGTCCTGACCCCTGGTGCCTGCAAATGGGACCTTATTTGGAAAAAGGGTCTTTGCAGATGAGATTAAGTTAAGGATCTGGAGATGAGGAGGTCGTTCTGGGTCATCGGGGGGGCCCCAAATCCAATGGCAAGTGTCCTTATAAGAGACACACAGAGAGAAAGAAACAGACACACAGAGGAGGCCACGTGATGATGGAGGCAGAGGTTAGAGAAATGCAGCCACCAGCCCAGGGACGCCTGGAGCCCTGGGCGCTGGAGGAGGCAGGAAGGACCCTCCCCGAGAGCCTCCAGAGGGAGCACGGCCCCGAGACACAGTGATCTTGGGCTTCTGGCTGCAGCTGGGCCAGCGCACGCTTCTCTGTGTTCCCCGCCGGTCTGTGGGTCTTGGCCAGCACCTGCAGAGCACTTGCGTGGGCCCTGGGCGTGAGTGTGGTCGTAGAGGGAGAATGGACACCACACCCCGTCACATCCCCTCGGTGGCCTCTGCGTGCCTGCCGTCCACGGCTCTTGCATGTGCTGCTGCTCTGGACTCCTGGGTCGGCCCCACGGGGCAGCACTACTGTCTGAGTCTATAGGGATGGAGGGAGAGCGGCCCTCAGCCCAGACCCCAGGCCGTCCTGGAGCACCCACCCTGCAGCCCCGGAGCCCGGCATGTCCTCCCGGAGCGCCGGAGGTGCCTGCTCGGAGCCTCGTGGGAAGGAGGAGGAGGCTGGACCCCAGCTCCACTCCTCAGTGGCCCTGGATCCCAGCAGGATGATCGCTGTGTCCTGGAGGGAGTGGACGGCGGAGAGGGGAGACTGAAGAGTGACGGACGGGAGGAGCCTACAGAGGCAGGGACCTGAGCAGGGAGTCCAGCGCCCGGAGCAGACCCAGCGCCAGAGTGTGGGCTGGGCGAGCGGCTGTCACCCACCTGCTGTCCTTCAGCCGCCAGGGAAGAGCAGGGCCAGGCGGGTGCCACCTCCTCAGCAGCCTGAGAAGCAGCCCGGGAGGAGAGACCCCCATTCGCTCCCCTCGACCAGAGCCCCTCCGGTGCGGACACCTCAGGCAGGCCTCCCTCCGGGGTCCCTCCGCGGAGCCAAGGCCGGCAGCCCTGACTGCGCCTCGCCGTGCATCCACGGACGCCGGGCCGCAGGGCACAGGCCACAGGGAGCCTCGGCAGGGCCTTGTGCGCTCGTCAGTCAGAGAGTGCTCTTACAAGAGCAAAGGTGCCCCCGAGCTCCAGCTCAGAGTCAGCGGCGCCCACAGCGTCTTGGCTGTCCGCCTGCGTTATCACCGCAGCCCTTTGAACTTTGCTCTCACTTGGTGGCACGATTTGCTTGGAAGCTGGTTGTGACTTTAAACCCAGCATGGGGTGAATGTTTCACCCGGACAGTTCCTTCAGGGGTGGCCGGATGTTCTTGATTGCGACGTCAGGATCGGGGGCCACAGGGGTCACCCGAGGACCTGGCAACGCGGACCCCTGCCCACGGGGCCGGCTGCTCAGCTCGCGCCATCTCTCCACCCTGGTGCCCACAGCGCAGGTGTGGACGCAGCGGTCTACAGAGCAGGCGGCGTGTCCTGGGGGCAGGGCATTGCTCGTCTCTCCCGCGTTTGTTTGAAGACAGAGGATTCTTGTGGGTCCAGTTCGATGCCGCTCACTTTGGCTGCTGTGCGATGGTGCTGTTTGGCGGCTCCGGGCTTTTCCTTCCTAATCGGCTGACAGGGCTGGTGGAGGAAGAGGCCTCACCCGCAGCTGGGCCCCTGGGGCGACCCCTCCACCCCCGGCACCCACAGAGCTGTGAGCTCACCCGGTTCTGGGTTCTGGGAGCACATTTGCCAAGCGTCCACTGAGCACAGAGGTCTCCGGGAGGAGCGGCCCCGACCTTAGGGAGGATTAGGTCCTCGGACGGGCCCCCCATTTCCATGAAGCCTGCTTGACCCAGTCGGGGCACCTTGACTGGCCACCGAGGCCGGGGGGTTGTGGGGTCAGGAGAGGCCCCTGAGGTGGAGGTTGGCCCGGGGTCGGGGACGGTGATCTGAGGAGGCCAGGCAGGGCCAGTGATGACAGCACGGTGGGTGAGGGCAGTGGGACTCCGGACTGGCTGGGGTTCCGGGAGACCACCCAGCACGCGGAGTCAGCAGCTCCAGGCCGCAGTTTCGTGGCATCACGTGGAGGTGGTGCCTCTCCCAGGAGTGGAGTCCTGCGTGGGCTCCCTGAGCCCCAACACCTCCCAACCCAGACGAAGGACATGAGATTTAGTGGGAATGAGCAAGTGTCCCACAGAATCGTCTCAACTATTTCAGAAACGTGTGGGTCACCTCGCATGTGCCAGGCCCTGAACCGGGTGCTGGGGGTAGGCCTGGCTCAGACCTCAGTGCCAGTGCCACCTCCTCCTCAGTCCTGACCGTGGGTTCCAATGACTCACTAGTGTGAGCAGGAAAGGCCTCAACCACAAAGGCGACTTTCAGGAAGAAGTGCTCTGAGCTGCCCAGATGCCCAGCCCAGGGACAGCAGTGCAAAGGCCCTGGGGCCGTGCAAATTTCAGGACAGTGCCACAGACATGAAAGAAGACTCCCCCAGTGTGAACGGGCAGAGGCTGTGCCCGCAGGGCTGGCCGTGGCACTGCGTGTGGCAGAGACCCCCAAGCAGGCCCAGGAGGGGAGAGCATCACAGTGGACAGAGCCGGGAGCAGGTACCCTGATGGGGCTGTGGGCCTGGGGAGGCAGGGCCGGCTCACTAGAGGGCGGTGGCTGGTGTGGTGGGTTAGGGGAGCGTTTTGGCTTCTGTTTGGCCCTGAGCTGGAAGCCGGGCAGTCGCTGACCAAATCCCGACCCTCTGGACCCGCCATTGCCAGGCTGTGGTCTGTCCTCCAGGCTGTGGCTGCAGAGGTTGTGGGCCAGGCTCTGCTGTCCTCTGTGGTCCGGGGAGGCTACCCGGGGAGCAGGCTCTGGTTGTTGCTGGACTCAGGCGTTTCGTTTGTTTGCTTTCAGGTTTCTGGGAGGGGACGCACACGGCCATATGTGGAGGGGGTGGGTGACCCTGCAGTGGGGGCAGAGTGAGCTCCACGGGGGGAGCCCCAGGGGAGGTAGTGACCTCACAGGGACCCGAGATGTTGCTGGCCGTGCACCATGGGACGTACAGTGGGTGTACTGTGAGGTGTACTGTGTGTGCACTGTGGGGAATACTGTGTGTGCACCATGGTGCACTGTGTGTGCGCTGTGGGGTGTACTGTGTGTGCGCTGTGGGGTGTACTGTGTGTGCACGTGGGGTGTACTGTGTGTGCACGTGGGGTGTACTGTGTGTGTGCTGTGAGGTGTACTGTGTGTGCGCTGTGAGGTGTACTGTGTGTGCG
>NC_060275.1:120359684-120360161 GCF_021613505.1 Equus quagga
GAGGTGTACTGTGTGTGCGCTGTGAGGTGTACTGTGTGTGCGCTGTGGGGTGTACTGTGTGTGCGCTGTGAGGTGTACTGTGTGTGCACTGTGGGGTGTACTGTGTGTGCGCTGTGGGGTGTACTGTGTGTGCGCTGTGGGGTGTACTGTGTGTGCGCTGTGAGGTGTACTGTGTGTGCGCTGTGAGGTGTACTGTGTGTGGAAAATGGTGCATGGTGTGTGCACCGTGGTGTCTTGCCGGGTGCACTGTGGCATGTGCACTGTGGACTGGCACTGGGTGCACCCGGCCGCGTCCGCAGAGAAGCCCTTGCTCTAGGGCGAGGGCCGCAGCCTCACTCAAGGGAAGGCAGATCTTCGGGCTCGCGGCAGAGCCATGTCAATGGAAACCAGATGGACGTGTGGGCAGCACACGAGGTTTAGAGAATTCCTCCTGGCCGGATGTGGGAAAACACTGGGAAAGACATGTGTGCTGGTTTC
>NC_060275.1:120360561-120383081 GCF_021613505.1 Equus quagga
TGCAGGGTCACACTCGTCCCCCTGCACATGGCAGGGACAGGCGTCCAGCAGATGCCCAGGGAGGCCACGTACCGTGAGTGGAAGACCAGGACAGTGCCGGGCACTCCATGTGGGGGCAAGGCCCAGATAAAACGTGTGTGTGTGTGTGTGTCTGTGTGTGTGTCTATGTGTGTGTCTGTGTCTGTGTGCATCTCTGTGTGCATCTCTGTGTGTGTGTCTGTCTGTCTCTGTGTGTCTATTTGTGTGTGTGTGTCTGTGTGTGTGTGTGTGTCTGTGTATCTGTGTGGGTGTGTGTGTCTCTGTGTGTGTCTGTGTGTCTATTTGCGTGTCTGTGTCTGTCTCTGTGTGTGTGTCTGTGTGTGCGTGTGGGGCCAAGTCCTGGGGGCTGACCTGGCCCAGGTGGGGAGCTGGCCGTGCCGCACAGGTCCAGGTGTCAGGAGGGGCTGGAGCCGGGGTGGGCTGATCAGTGGAGGCCGTGGGGCCTCTCGCAGGCGGGGCTCAGGGTGAGGAAGGAGGCGAGGTGCTGGCCTGGCTGCGGCAGGGCGTGAGGGACGTTTAGGAGAGAATAGGGGTTCCGGGGTGGCCGTGCCAGGGAGAGGAGCCTGGGGTGCTGGGACGCAATGCAGCCCCCCCTGCACAAGCCCGCCGTGGAGTGGGGACGGGCTGTGGGGACGGGGCCAGGGCAGCTGGCGGACGCGTCCCTGTGGTTGTGGGTACCAGAGCCGGGCCGAGGCCCCGCTGAGCTCTGGAAGCAGGAAGAACCTCTTCATGGCTGCTCGCTGTCACAGCCAGCTGGACCAGGGGCTGTGCGGCCACAGGGCACTGTGGCCTGTCCCTCTGGCTGCCTGTACAGCACACTCCGTCCATCTCTCGGCCCCTAAGGGCAGCTCTCGTGGCCTTTCTGGACGTGGCTCACACTCGGCCCGGCCTGGCTGTGGACCCCAGGTCCCACTGTCCCCTGCGCTGCTCTGGGCCACCTGTGCACCCTGTCCTGGTCCCTAGCCCATGACAGTGGCCTCTCTGCCATGGTGGCCATTGCCAAGGACCGTCCCTGGGCCGTGGGAACTGAATGTTTTGTGGACCTGATACCAGAGACGGGCTGGGAGATTCCAGAAGCCCTCGTCTGAGTGACGTGGCCTGTCCCCTCACATGCCAGTGGACCCTGCAGGTGTGTGCTCCCCAACGAACCTCTGTCTGACCGTGGGCGCGTGGGGCACCTTTGCCGTCAGAGCTGGGTCCCCAGGGAAAAGGCACCTTTCTTCCAGTCCCACCGGTGCGTCCTCTGGAGAGAGAAACTGCAGCAGCCGCAGAGAAGGACGGCCACTGCTCCTCTCTTCTCCGCAGCTGGTCCGTGCTCCCTTCTCTGGCCTCGGTTGCTTCTCATCAGCGGCTGTTTGCCGAAACGGGATCCGGGACAGAGCTGCTTGTGTGGACCGACGAGCCAGGCCTGTGTGTGTCCTTGGGACCCAGGCCAGGCAAGGACATGGCCGACCCCGCTGTCCTAGTGGGCAGGACCCCATGCCGCCCTGCGTGGTGCCAACATGGCCGCCAGGCTGCGGAGGGACGTCTCAAGTCCCCCGTGCTGGCAGGGGTCAGGAGCGGCTCCTCCCCTTTCATCAGCACGGCCGTGACAGAACTGGGAATCAGCCTCCAAGACGTGGGCCCAGTTGTCCAGCTGACACTGTTCTTCATGCATGGAAATATTTACGTGAAAAATCCAACAAAGTTGTAAACTGACGTCACACTTGGGTACATGTTTACAGCCTGGAAATGAGAGAGGCCTCCTGTGTCCTTCCTGTCGCCAGGGAGGGACGGCACTGCACTCAGGACTCAAGAACCGTGGGCACAGCCTGATGCCCCCAACAGGACAGGCGGAAGGGCCGTCCATCTGCATAAAGCCGGGACGTGCACACAGCCCCACATGCGGCTCCCACTGACATGTTTGTGGGGGTAACAGTGCAGGGGCCTCGTGGACAGAGAGACCTCCTGTTCAGGACGGTGGGGTGGCAGAGCCAGAGGGGCCGGAAGTGAGTCTGCAATGTTCCTGTCACTTCTCTAAATGTTGGAAGGTGAGGGGGGTGCGAGAGCCCGCACAGGCGGTGTCGCGCGCTGTCACACCCGCACAGGCGAGCGCCCGGGCCTGCAGCTCAGCTTCTCCCACGAGGCTCCAGGAGTGACACGTGGCTTTGCTCCCAGGCCCCTGGCACTCCCTCCGCCTCTGATTGTCTCCCAGACCGGCTCTCAGGCATGCTTCCAGCACTCTTGTGACGAAGGCTCAAGCCTGCACAGCAGGCAACGTTGTCCCCACGTTCCCTCGCCTCCTCCCGTCCCTCCCAGAGGTGGGTCCCATGACCCCCGCTGTGCAGGTGGGCAAACCCAGGCTGTGAAAGGCTGGTGTCATCCCTGAGCTCACCCTAGGAAGTGGCAGCCCCAGCTGGGCTGAGCAGGGCATCCCGAGGGCTCCCACAGCCCACCTTCTCCCAGACGGGAGCACA
The DNA here is from genome assembly GCF_021613505.1 of Equus quagga. Taxonomy (NCBI): domain Eukaryota; kingdom Metazoa; phylum Chordata; class Mammalia; order Perissodactyla; family Equidae; genus Equus; species Equus quagga. The sequence continues at coordinate 120,363,057 of NC_060275.1, forward strand.
GGATGCAGGGTGGAGGGCGGGCACTTTGGCCCTTCCTGCTGGTGGCTCACGGAAGGCGCTGTCATGCATGGGGGCGCCAGGGGAGCCCGGAGGAAGAATGTCCTTCCTTCTACCTCCTTTTGTGTGTTCATGTCCCTTCTCAAGGCCACTCTAGGTGTCAGGCTCTGGTCCTGGGGAGGGGTCAGCTGGGTCCTGGGTGAAATGAGAGGCCTGCAGGATCCACACGCCTGGAGACCGGGGGCCACCACACTGACTGCAGATGCTGGACGGCAGGGCCAGCTCAGGGGTGAGGAGGCCAGGCCTCCTCGGAGCCTTGGGGACACCGGACTGACACAGGCCTCTTTCCCCGTGAGCGTCTGGGACACCCTGCCGGCTGTGGGCTGGGCTCTTGCTCCTGTCATTCGATGTCCCCTGCACAGCCCTCTTGGACTGGGCCAGCCTGTTTCCCTCCGAGGCTGGGGGGCCGTGGCTGTTTTGGGGGCTGTCGTGACTCCCCCAGTGGGGGCTGTGGTTTGCCTGATAATAAAGCAGCTACTACCACTGTCAACGCTGTGCCCCACCAGCGGGCGACTCGTTTGAAGGTGTTCCAGCAGCTCCTGCAACCACGTGTGGGCCTCACTGGCCCCTGCAGACCTCTGGCCTCTTCCTGGCAACACATGTAGCATTGAGCTCCTTTATTGTGGTAACATGCATGCAACACAAAATTTGCGTTCTTAACCAGGTTCAAGTGCACAGTTCTGCGGCATTCAGCACATTCACACTGTTGTGAGCCGTTGTCTCCAGAACTTTCCGTCTTCCCAAACTGAAACTCCGTCCCCATTAAACACCAGCTCTTCGTTCCCCTCCCCCAGCCCCTGGAAGCCACCATTCCGCTTTCCATCTCTATAGACGTCACTCCTCTGGGGACCTCGCATAAGTGCAATCACACAGGATTTGTCTTTTTGTGACTGGCTTATTCCACTTAGCATAGCGTCCTCAGGTCCATGCATGTGATAGCGTGTGTCAGAATTTCCTGCCTTTTTAAGGCTGGATCATATTCTGTGTGTGATTGGACCACACTGTGCTCATCCATCCGTCCGTCAATCCATGGACGCTTGGGTTGCTTCCAAGTTTTAGCTGTTGTGAATAATGCTTCTGTAAACACACGGGTACAAATACCTTTCCGAGACCCTGCTTGCAATTCTTTGGGGTATGTCCCCAGAAGAACTAACGAGCATTCAGGGTTTTTTTAAATGCACTAGACGTGTAGCTGGACGGGACTAACAGTCTGGTCTGCCCAGAGCAGCAGCAGCCCAGGAGCTCCAGGGGCGGTGGGGCCTGCTTTAGACTGAGAACACGCCGTGATGCTGAGGCTGAGCAGAGTTGGGGGCCGCCGGCGAGCTGTCTCTCAGCTGCACACGAGCACCCTGAAGTCGGGGGAAGGGCACACAGCAGTCGGAACGGAGCCTTCCCACCTCCACCACAGCCTCCGGCCAGCCTGTCCAGGTAGTCGCTGCCGCGGTTGGTCAGGGGTGTAACTCGGCTCACCTGGGGTCACCTGGAAAAGTAACTACAGAGTACAGCTGGGCGGTGGTCTGCGAAGCCCTCAGTGCTCGCTGGGCCCAGCCCCAGCTCTGACATCTTTGAGGTCCCACAGCAGAACTAACCCTGAAACCCCAAGCTGAAGCTGGGGAGCCTCGCCAGGTGGCTCTCCAGCCTCCATCACCCTCTTAGGTGTGGCCGCTGTGTGGACGCTGGTCAGCGCGTGTCCACAGCCGCAGGCCTGGCTGACTCCTGCAGGCGTCCCTGACTGTCCTTGCACCCCAGAACCTGCCCTGGGGGCACCTTGCCGGGGCGCCCTGGCTTTTCTTGCACGAGGTCCCGTTGACGGTGAAAATGGCGTAAACATGTCCTACTTGCTGTGCCTGGCTCTCGTCTAATTGTCTCCCAGGGGACACGCAGGCTGCAGTCCCAGGGACCCCGTGCCGAGCTGGTGCATCCCTGGAAGAGGTGGGTGTGAGGACTCGACTCTCAGGCTCACCTGGGATCCTGAGGCCACTGCCCCTCAGGAGGTCATGGCGAGCTTTGTCCACCCGCACTCCCCGTCTAGGGCAGGGCGGGCAGAGCAGCGAATAGCAACATAGGATACTTGTTAAATTTAAGTATCAGGTACACACAAATAATTCTCAGCACAAGCAATGTTTGGGACACACCATACCAAAATAAAATTCAGTGTTTATCTGAAATTAGAGTTTCACCAAGTGCTCTGGGTTTCCCTGGTGACCAACATCGGGGGCCCTTCGACCACAGACGCTGCCCTAGAGCCGATTTTAGGACGTGATGATGGCCCTGGGTCCTGGAGGGGAAGAGGCTGGGGCCACGCCCAGTGGAGGGGACCTGAGGAGACACATGGGGACCTTGGGACAACCTCAGAGAGCTGGGGGGTGGGCCAAGGGTGGTCCAGAGAGCCGACGGGGCTCCTCCCCCGTGGGATCTCCATGGAAGGGGAGGGGAGGGGAGGGGAGGGGCAGTGAGTGGTGCTGTCTGCACGATGACGGCGCCCGGCCCTGGGCGGGTGAACCCTGGTCCCCGACGTTGCTCTTGGGAATCTGCTCCTGGGGGCTGCACCACCCGTCCCCCCAGGTGATGGTGAAGGGAGCCCCTGCCCACCAGCGCTCCTGGCTTCCTCCCAGCCCTCTGGCATCAGGGTCTGTGGGGTCCCCAGCCTACAGGGCTGCGCCCAATGTCCTGGCCTCCAGGTGACCGTCGAGCGAGTGACGGGACGGCCAGTAGGGGGCGGGAGAGGACTGCCGGTCGGCTGTGCCGCGGGACCCACAGGGGAGCAGGCGCGGTCAGACCTGCATGGGTCCCGACCTGCTTCAGCCGGTCTCCTGAAGGGGTGCCCCTCCTAGGTCACCCCTGAGGCCTGGTCCACCATGCTGGACCCTGCTCTTCCCCCTCGCTCCTCTCAGGTCCTGCAGGAGGCCACGGGTTCAGGGGTGGAGTTCCAGAAGCTTCCAGCCCAACCTCACAGCCCCACTCAGAGACCCTCCCCATCCTACCAACCCCCCCAGCCTGGCCCCACCCCCATGCCCTGGGCCTGCAGCAACCCCCAGACCACCCTCCCCAGTCAGAGTCCTGCCAGCGCCCCCCGGCTGCCCTTTGCTGTGCCCCACCAGGTCCCACCGCCCCCCGACCCGGGCCGCCCCCTCAGACTGGCCTGGGCGCTTCCATTGGCCAAGGAGGCTGTGGCCTGGGTCCTTCTGAGCTCCACCTCCCCCTCTGCCCGCCTGGGCCCATCCCCGCCTGTCCCCCCTCCCGTCACCCTCAGTGGCCCTTGTCTCCTGCCTCCTGGTCCCCAGGTGGGGTCTCCCCTCGCACTTGTCCAGATGTGTCTGAGGCTGCCCATTCAGGGAGAGATGGAAACTTGTCTGTGCCCGCCTGCCGTCCCGGCTAAGGGGGCACCAAGCCGAAGGCTGGGTGGGGTGGGGGCCCCGGTGTGTCCCTCCTGGGTGGCTGGAGCCTTGAGCTGAGCCCTCTTCTCTCCCTCCTCCAGGCCATCCTCCTGCTCCCCTGCCCAGACCTACAGGGCCCTCTCCCACGTGTTGGGGCTCAGTGCCCAGCCCCCCAATTTTGCCCCTGAGGCCAAAAAGGCCCCTCAGCTGGGCACCCCCGTCCACACTCACCACAGGGCACTTCCTTGCAGCCAACCTCACCCAGGGGACCCACCAGTGACCTGGCCAGAGCAAGTGCTGTGGCTTCCGGAAGATTCTGGAGGGTTCTGGCACTGCCAAGGTTGGCCACCTTGAGGGGGCAGAACAGTCACAGCTGCAGCTGTGACTCCTGTAACCAAACGAGGACAATTTTAGGTGACTTTTGGCATATTTTCTGAACCATACCTGGAAATAAAATCATGGAGGGAACATCGAGGCTTCTTGGGTTTTAACTTCCTTTTTTAGGGGAAAGTGGAGATGTGGGCCTGGGCGGCCCTGCGCGGACGTCCCTCCCTCGTGGGTGGTCTGACCTGGGCCCTCAGCTCAGGCCAGGGATCCGGTGACCGTGAGAGCGCGGTTCCCTGAGAGTGGGCGGTCTCCAGCCTCTGAGGACAGCAGGGCCGCTTTTCCTCTTGATTCACCAGATGTCAGCCGTTTTGGCCGAGAAATGACGCTACACCTCACAAATGTTTGCGAATGTCGTCCCAGCCAAACTGCTTGTTTCTTCCCGTTCACCGTTCACCATGTCGGTCACGCTCACCAGGGTTGCGCCGTTGGCAACTCCTGGGTGTCTGGTGCTCCTTCGCATGGCCAGGCCCCTGACTAAGGCCAGTGGCATGCTGGCCAGTCACCTGGAGGCCACCCCTCCCCTCTGCTGGGGACCCTGGGGCGCTGTGGCTTCTCCGGGTCAGTTGGGGCCCGCATACACAGGAAGGGCTGGAGGGCAGTAGGGGAGCCTAACTCCACCCCTCACGACCTCCTGGGAGTTTCCTGGGCCCCCTGAGCCTGAGGTTTCGGGCTGACTCGCCCCTGGGAGGCTGTTGGTGGCCCTCTGTCCCCTCCCCCCGTGCTGGGGTGGGTGCTGAGGCTGCAGGAGACCCCACCCCTGGGGAAGAGAGGCCGTGGGTGTCACCCCTCAGCTTTCACGGTGTGGCAGCCTCACAACCCAGCAGTCCCTCCCGACCTTGGACTTGCTTGAAAACGTGCAGGCTTTTAAAATTTGGTTTTGTTGTTGTTGTTGTTTCGAGGAAGATTGCCCTGAGCTAACTGCTGCCAATCCTCCTGTTTTTGCTGAGGAAGACTGACCCTGAGCTAACATCTGTGCCCATGTTCCTCTTCTTTATATGTGGGACGCCTACCACAGCATGGCTTGACAAGCAGTGCAATGTCGGCACCTGGGATCCAAACTGGCAAACCCTAGGGCACCGAAGCGGAACATGCGCACTTAACCACTGCATGACTGGGCTGGCCCCTAAAATTTGTTTTTTAATTGTGGCAGAATATACAGAACATAAAATTTACCATCTTAAGCGTTTGTAAGTGTGCAGGGCGGGGCATTAGGCACATTCACTGTCAAGCAGCCATCACCACTGTCACCTCCAGAACTTTTCCTCTTCCCAAGTGGAACCGTGTCCTCATGAGACACCGCCTCCCACCCGCTCCAGCATCCGGCCTGGCGGGGCCTCAGTCTGTACCGAGTTTTACCAGAGAGCTGGAGTCCCGTGGGCCTGTCTCACTCTTCCTGCAGACCTCAGTGCTGCTGGTCCCTCCTGCTGCTCTTTCCATCCCCTGCCGCGCCTCCCCCGCCACCCCCCCACAGACCTTCCAGGAACATCTCTGGGACGTTCGCAGCCACCGTCCTGCTCGCTCGCACACACGTGACTCGGCACCTTGTGTCCTTTCCCGCCTCACACGTCCCTGCTCCCCCAGTGCCTCCCGGCTCAAATGTGGGGGTTGCTCCCCAAGACACAGGGATTCAGATTCCCTGTCCCTTTGGAAGCACAGGGCTCCGGGATGGCACCCCGGTCAGTCGGCTGGTGTGGCAGGTGGCCACAGAACCCGGCTGTGGCATGTTGGCCCAACAGACACTTCCAGACCTGCCTGGTGCCACCAGGAGCGTCTGAGCTGGTGCAGGGTCTCTGCCTCACGGAGGAGAAGGCACAGCTTTCCCTGCAGCCTGGGGGGCCCAGGTGGTGTTTGTACCTCCTCCACCCCGAGCCCCCGCAACCCCGTGGCCACAGTGTGGCCTGGTGGTGGCTGTGGGAGGCCCCCTGGGGAGCTGCCTTTGATGTTCAGGAGTCGTGGCTATACCCCAAGAAAGAGCAGAGCCCTGAGTGGACACACTCACGCACACACTCACACTCACTCATGCACACTTACACTCACACACAGACTCTCACACTCACACACACTCCACTGCAGCTGGGTAGGGATTGACGGGAACCGGTGGGCAGCCCTGTCCACCTCCCGCCTCCCGTCTCCCACCTGCAGCCTCCGGCAGGGCTGATCTCGACAAACCCTTTGTGCTCTCGGCCAGCTCATTATTCGTCAAATACTTACCGAGCACCGACAGCCGCTGTGTCATGCCATAGAGGGCAAGACATGTTTCCTGCATCTGAGAAGGTTTATTCTAGGACCCTCCATCCACGAGATGAGGAAGAAAAAAGACTTTGTCTGGGGCGTCCACGCTGAGATGGCTCCAGGGTTGCAAAGACTGGCGGGCGGCGGCTGGCGGGAGGTGCGGGTGTCCCAAAGTGGCCTCACTGGTCCACCTGGGCTTGTCTGCGTGGACTTTCTTCCTCTGGAAGAGATGACGTAGGGTTCCACTCGCCTCTCTGACCCCATGGGTTCTAAGCGGGGGCTACGTTATTCAGGTTTATGTCCTTGCTGTGGACAGCAGAGTTTATTCAGGCAGCTGAGACCAAGTGCCTGGGATTTACTGCCTCTGGGTCAGTGCTGACCTGCCCAGTCGAGATCACTGGCATGGCCGTCTTCAGCCGCACTTGGTCCTGTGTCTTCCAAACTCTCTCCCCTTTTCTTTCTTACTTTTGTGAGGAAGATTAGCCCTGAGCTAACATCTATGCCCATCTTCCTCTTTTTTTTTGTACGTGGGATGCCACCACAGCATGGCTGAGGAGGGAAGTCTGTCCAGATCTGGGATCTGAACCGGCGAACCTCAGGCCACTGAAGCAGAGCATATGAACTTAACCACTACACCACCTGGCTGACCCCTCCATCTCTCTCTCCTTTTAAAGCCACCAGTCATATTGGGTCAGGGCCCACCCTCACCCAGTGTGACCTAACCGTATCTGGATCACATCTGCAGACACCTTGTCTCCAGGGAAGGTCGTACTCACAGCTACTGGGGTAGCACTTCACCATATCTTTTGGGGGACACAGTTCGATCCGAAACACCATCTTTGTAATTTTTGCAGGATCCGCTGTGGTGATCCTTTTGTGGTGTGCTTTTTTTTTATCGAGGTCATAATAGTTTACAAAATTGTGAAATTTCAGTTGTACGTTATTATTTATCCATCACCATATAAATGTGCCCCTGGTAACCACTAATCTGTTCTCTTTGTGTGTTTGTTTATGTTCTGCACATGAGTGAAATCATATGGTGTTTGTCTTTCTCTGTCTGGCTTATTTTGCTTAACATCATACCCTCAAGTTCCATCCGTGTTGTTGCAAATGGCACAATTTTGTCTTTTTTAATGGCTGAGTATATTCCATTGTATAAATATGTCACATCTTCTTTATCCAGTCTTCAGTCGATGGGCACTTGGGTTGCTTCCACATCTTGGCTATTGTGAATAGTGCTGCAATGAACATAGGGGTGCGTATGTTACTTTGAATTGTTGATTCAAGCTCTTTGGATAGATACACAGTAGTGGGATAGCTGGGTCATATGGTATTTCTACTTTTAATTTTTTGAGAAATCTCAATACTGTTTTCCATAGTGGCTGCCCCAGTTTGCATTCCCACCGGCAGCGTATGAGGGTTCCCTTCTCTCCACACCCTCTCCAATGTTTGCTATTTTTCGTCTTGCTGATTATAGCCATTCTGATGAGTGTAAGGTGATATCTTAGTGTAGTTTTGACTTGCATTTCCCTGTGGTGACTTTTTCCCTATGCACAGTTTTAGCTGCATCTGACGAGTGTTGCTAGGTTGTATTTTCACTATCATTTCCTTCAAACTATTATCCGCTTTCATTTGTGGTTTCTTCTCTGGCCCATTGCTTTCCTGGAATGTGCTGCTTACCTCCCAGACGCCTGGGGGTTTCCTGGTCGTGTCTCTGGTTGATTCTCAGTTTCATTCCTCCGGTCAGAGGTCCAACTCTTTATTATCCCCTTCTTGAACTCGGTTGAGATTTGCTTTATGGCCCAGAATATGGTCAGTTTTGCCCCGCGTTCTATGTGCGTTTGGGAGGAATGAGTTCTCAGTTGTGGTGCGCGATCTGGTGTCTGTCCGGTCAGTCTCGTTGCACGTGGGCTCAAGACTCCTCTCTCTCCTGCTTTGTTTTGTGGACTTGTTCTATCAGTTACCTCGAGAAGTGCCTGAAAGTCTCTGACTATCTGGATGGAAGGGTCTCTACCTCCTTTGGGTTCTGCTGGTGTTTGCCGCGTGGGGTACGTCACAGAGCACAGGGCTTCCGGGTGCTGATCCACCCGTCCAGCTGGTCGGTGTTAGGAGAGTCTCTTCTCTTCTTGCCTCCTCTGGTATGAGCGCGAGTTTTGCGCTATCGGCGTAGATCTGTGTAAACCAGCACTTTCGCTCCTTCCCCCCCAGCACAAGAATCCATGGCTCGCCCTTGGGCAGTGTTACTGCTTGTGTGGGTCCACTGTGTTTCAGGTTTTGCACGTTACTGTCCACGCCACGTGGCCTGTGCTGTCTTATCCAGTCAAGTTCTCGCCCACTTACCTGCACCCTTGTCCTCTGGACGATTCTGCGTTTCTGTGCATCGTGCATCTTGCCTTCAGCCTGGGAAGAGTCTCTTAGTCCTGTTGGTGTGGAAATGTGTCTGTCTGTCTTGCTCTCATTTTCAGTGGCTGTATTGACTGGTGTGGAGCCACGGTTGCTTGTCATTTTCCTTGTGCTTTTTTTTTTCTATTTTTTTAAAGATTTTATTTTTCCTTATTCTCCCGAAAGCCCCCCAGTACACAGTTGTGTATTTTTAGTTGTGGGTCCTTCTAGTTGTGGCATGTGGGATGCCACCTCAACATGGCTTGACGAGCGGTGCCATGGCCACACCCAGGATCCCAACCAGTGAGACCCTGGGCTGCTGAAGCGGAGCGCGCGGACTTAACCACTTGGCCACGGGCCGGCCCCTCCTTATGCTTTCAAGAGGTCGTTTATCATCTCCACTTCTCTGTGCCCACCTCACACAGGCACTGTCCTGGCCCCAAGCTCAAGCTGCAAATCTTTTCTGTTTCGTTTTCTTAACATGCCTACCCTTTCTCCCCCAAAACCTCCGAGTATAGCTCTTAGACAGTCCTTTCGACCTGACTTACTTCTCTCTGTGTTCTGTGCTCGTGGGCACCTGTGTGCGACCTGCTTTGGGGCTGTGGCGTGGTCTCTGGAAGGATCAGGCTGTAGATTTGAGACCCCCATGACCTGGGGCTCCTTCAGTGGCAATCACAGCTTAGTTTTTAAATGTACTTTTAACTCACTGCCCGAGGGAATAGAAATTAACGACTTGCTTATTTACACAAAAAGCGTTCTCTGCAGACAGCAGTGGATCTAGCTGCTCTGGAGTCTGACTCTCTCACGAGATCAAGCCAAATATTTAAGGTTTGAATGAGGTAATCACGCCGGGAGCTAGTCGTCCCACTCAGAAACCCTCCATCAACATGCCTCCCCCTCTCTCCTCTTGATGGACTGCAGGAAAGTCAAGAGAAAGAGGCAGATTTCAGTTCAGTTTGCCAAACAGAATGTGAAGTTTAGAACTTGAGGCGATGGCTCAGCCGGGTTGGAGAACGTTTGGCAGAGTCAAGGGCAGCTAAGCCTGCACGCGCCCGCCGGCCACCCCTCCCCAGGTCCACGGCCGATGGACACACCTGCGTGCACCCCAGAGACCCGCGCGGGGGCTCAGCCCAGAGGTGCGCGGCCGAGCCTGGCGGTGGGCAGGGCCTCTCCCGGGCCTCGGTCTTCGGCGGTTTGTCAGGACCCGCCGGTGTGACCTTGGGACAGGCCGTTGGTCACCTTATCTGTGCTGTGGGTAATAATAGGATAGAAATCGCCGCCCTGGGCACCAGAGTGACCTGCTTATCTCCGGGCAGCTGTTTAGTTTAAACGATTGTGAAGTATTTTTGTCTCAGCAATGCTGGCACATGCCAGGAGCGTCCCGAGGAAAGTCAGTCTCCCTGCCTTCTACCCGCCCCAGTCCCTACCGAGATGTCTGCTGTCCCCCCAGAGGGGTTTGTGCGTGTGTGTGCACGTGTGTGCACGTGTACGTGATGCTTTACAAAAATGGTAGCATACTTTAAATGCTTTCGTTTCTGACTTAAGTATCTACCCTGGGAATTGTCCCACATCACCCTACACAGAGGGAAATCATTGAGTAAAACAAAAATTCTTCACACTGGCCGAAAGGTGGAAACAACCCAAGTGTCCATCAACGATAAATGGATCCATAAAGTGTGGTCCATCCACACCGTGGAATATTGTTCAGCCTTAAAAAGGAAGGAAATTCTGACACCTGCTGCAGTACGGATGGGCCTCGAGCACATGATGCTGAGTGAATAAGCTGGTCACAAAGGACGAATCCTATAGGATTCGGCTCATAGGAGCTCCCTGAGCAGTTGGATTCGTAGACAGAAAGAACGGTGCTTCCCAGGGGCTGCAGGGGGATGTTGTCTAATGGGACAGAGTTTCAGTTGGGAAGACAAAAAAAGCTCTGGAGACGATGGGGGTGATGTTGCACAAGAATGTGGTAAAGGTAAACTGAGGCATATTAACATTTTCAAGAGTTTTTCTGAGCAAACGTGGCGTCGCCGCTGGCAGAGGTGGTTGGGAGGCTGCCCCGCAGGGCGAGGGGAGGGGGTCTTGCAGAGAGGGCTCGGGAGCAAAGCAACAAGGTTATCTGAGGGGCCAGAGCTCCAGCGGCCGGCCTACTGGGGACCCCAGCTCGCCGTTCCTAATGGTGCTCTTAGCTCAGTGACTCTGCTCAGGCTCTGGTTTGCTGTTTGGACTGAGGAGCCGCCTCGATTCATTACATTAACAAATGTGAATGTGCTGCATGCCACTGGACTGCACACTTGTAATAATTTCATCTTGTATATATTTTACCACAATTAAAGAAAATTAATTTTTTTGAAAAAGGAAAGCAAAGTCAAAACAAGTCGACAGTTTGTTTTTTGTGTGTGCATGTGTGTAAGATTGGCCCTGAGCTAACATCTGTGCCAATTTTCTTCTGTTCTGTATGTGGGATGCCGCCACAGCATGGCTTGATGAATGGTGTGTAGGTCTGCACCCAGGATCCGAACCCACGAACCCTGGGCTGCTGGAGCTGAGCACATGAACTTAACCGCTGTGCCACTGGGCCAGCCCCCATGAGTAGACAGTTTTTGACGGGCACCTGAGCTTGGTGCTGAGGAAGGCAGGGCAGCCCACAGGGCAACAGTGACCCCAGGGTCTGCATCCCACGCACAGGGATGGCAGGGCACTGATGGGTGAGACAACCCCCAGGGAGGTGCTTTCATCCTCACTGACCACGTTGGCCGAGACTCCCACACTCAGCAAGTTTGGAAGCCACATCTCCCCAAATCTCGCCCACTCCTCACCGCAGCCCCTTGAGGTCCCATTCTCAGAGGTGGACGCTGCGGTCAGCCAGGTGACGGATTCCAGGCTGACCCAGTGACCCTTCCCCATGGGGACTCGGGGAGGGTGTGGGGTCTAGGCGGCTCCTGCTCCTAAGGAACCCAGTAGGGACCGTGCTGGGATGAGAGGAGCCAGGACCTGCCCAGGCCCTGGGGCAGTGGTGCCCCACCCTCGGCCTTCCCCAAGACCCCTTCAGGAGCCTGGGGGAAAGCTCGTGACCGCCGGCCTGGGGGCCAAGCTGGTGTGGCGAGGTGGTGGCCCCTGCCCAGGGTTGCCTCGGGGGTTCCCAGGGGTGTCACTCACTGAGCACAGTGAGCCAAGAGAAGGAGCAGGATATAAGCAAGGGTGGGGGCGGTGGGGGTCTCGCTCCTGAGACAGCTCCAGCCTGGTTCTGGCCCCTGCTGCTGCGGCCAGGCAGCGCCCTCCAGCCGGTCCCCTGGGGGGAGGAGGAGGGGGCTGAGTGGTCATTTCAAGGCCAAACTCAGCTGCCCTGGAGATGAGGATCCAGGGCACAGACCCCTGAGTGACCAGCTGAGACGTCCCGAGCAGACACTGGCCCCAGAGGAAGGAGGCATCCTCCCGACCCCAGTGTGTTCTGTCCACTCGGTGCAGTCCTGTCCTCCCAGCGGCAGCTGTCCAGGGACAACACCTGCAGTCTGCTCCCTCGGGCCTGGTCCCCGAGCCAGCTCCTTGCGGGGGCCTCCCTCCCTCCCTCAACTGCCCTCTCGCCCCGCCCACTGGCTGGGGCCTCCTTCCCCCCAGTGCCCGCCCCTGGCAGCACTGTGCATGGTCTGCCTCTGTCCTCGAGGCCTGGTGACCTTTCTCCTAGACCAGATGGAGGCCTTTGTGTGTCCAGGCTCGGTCACGGTACCCAGCACAGAGCTGGCGCTCAGGGGTGGAGCCTTGAGGTGATGAAGGAATCAGTCAGTGAAGAAGCCCACCCTTCCCTGGGAGCCGCAGGACCCCCCACCCTCACGCGGTGCCTGCTGGGGACACAATGCCCTCCGGCCATGGGACCACAGCACTAGCGCCCCTTCCCGGGCCGGGAGTGCACACAGCTACACTTTCCCAAGACAGCCTGTGCTGACTGTGAGGTCGGCCCATGGACGCGTGTCCAGGGCTCAACCCTCGGGGCCTGGGTGAGGTTCAGATAGGCAGTAGGCTCCCGTCCCAGGAAAGGCATCACTCCATCCTGGCCCAGGGGACCAAGGACACACCAAGGCTCTCAGGGCTCCTGTCCTGGTCCCAGTCCCACCACTCGCTGGCTGTGTGACATCTAACAGGTTACTTAGCCTCTCTGGGCCCCACAGAATGGGCATCATTCTTGTGCTTAGAGAGGGTTGTCTTTTCCTTTCTTCATGACTAGTGGAGGTGCACACACAAAGACTCAGAATAGCAACTGACAGGGTGGTCATTAGTGACCGCCCTGCTGAGAGGGCTGGGGCCCAGAGTGGGGGATCTGCACACAGAAGCCTGGAAATCAGCTTCCCCTCCCCAGCGAGGCTGTGAGCTACGTGAGGGGAGCAGATGGGGGTGCCCCGGCTCTTCTGTTGGCCTCGGCGCAGCCCCCGTTGGTGCCAGATGCCCGCTGGGTTGAACAGGCCACTGTCTGGAGACAACCTGGTCCCCTGGGCTGGGGACGGGGGCGCCTTGCTGGGGACTGTGTCGGCCAGACGTGGTTCTCTTAGGCCCAGGTGGCTTTATGACTGAACAGCATTGGCTGGCTTATCCTCCGTCTCTGTGGACAGGAGGCTGTGATAGGTTCGGGAACTGTGAGGGTAACTCAGGGGACGTGGAGGTGCACTGGGGGGCTGGGCCAACTGCGCTGCTCGCCTTCACGAGGCAGGACAGAGCCGTGTGCATGGGGGTCAGCGCGGGCTCACCCCGTGGCAGGGGTCTGCTCCAGCCTCTCCTTCCTGGGAGGTGTGGCCGGCCTCAGTGAGGTGCACACGGCAGTCCACACCCAAGGGTTCTGTGCCCGTGGATGCCGTGCAGCCCCATCCAGGTCAAAGCAGGGCCCCATGTGCACCCAGCCCTGCCTCTTGCTCACCAGGGCCGCCGTCCTGATGTCTGGCCACGGACTGGCTTTGCCTGCCCTGGAGCTTCAGGTGGACAGGATCCACAGTCCCTCCCGCTCACAACAGTTGGGAGCCCAGGTGTGTTGCGTGCGCCCTGGTGCGCCCTGGTTTGCCCTTCGTCGTCCTGGGCAGATCCGCGTGACACTCCTGCCCGTTACCCAGTACGAGGATGGGTGTGTGCGTGGTTTCCAGCCCGGCTCACATGAACTTGCTGCTGTGAGCGTCCCCGGGCGCGTCAGCAGTGCGCCTACCCTTGTGTTGGGTGTGAATTGCTGGGTCGTGACAGACGTGCGCGTGGGTTTCCGAGTGACTGTCAGACAGTCTGTGGAGTAGCTGCCCGTTTCCCACGCCTGGCCGTGTGGGGTCCTCACTCCGTGCCCTCGCCCACACCTGGCCAGCTTGCAGTGGTGGGCGTTCCACGTCCCCCTCTGGAGCGTCTGTTCACATCTTAGCTCTTTCTTTCAGGCCTTGGCTTTTCCTTGTCGATCTGTGGGCCGTCTTCATGGACTCCAGATGCCAGCTAGGCTGGCTGTGTGGACGGCAGTGGTCTTGGTGCACTGGGGCCCACTTTCCCGCTCTTCACGGTGTCTTCTGAGGCACAGAAGTGTCTACATTAGTGACGACCCTCTGTCAGTTTCCATCTGTGAAGAGTGCGTTTTGAGCTACGAAGGAATTCTGCAGCCATCGTTTTTAGTGTAAATCTGTGTTTTGCAGCTGCTGACTGCAGGCTGGGCTCCTGCAAGTGTGGGGCCTCCCAATGGCTTCACGTCACACCCCAGCCCAGCCCAAGGTGCCCACCCACAGGGTGTCCCGTGAGCCTGCCCAGGGGACCCATGGCACTCCGAGGGTGAAATGCGAGACCAGGCCAACACCATCCGTCGGCTGAAAGGCCCCGAGCTGATGTCAGTAACATGCAGTCAGTCCCAAGATGGTGGCCTCTGACAGTCTTTAGGGGGATGGAAGGAGGGAGCAACCTGTATGTCTGCGAGGTCCTGCGGACTGGACTTTGGAGGGGGGATGGAGCAGCAAAGGGGAGCAGCTGGGTCTGAAGGGAGGTCAGAGGCCCCGGAGCCCAAAGCTGGATTATCTGTCCCCACCCCTCCCAACACAGGAGAGCTCGGGGCTGGCCCCTTGTGCCCATTCACTGGAACGCTCAGGGGAACTCCAGAGGGAACAGGGTGTGTTCCCAGCCTGCACCCTGACACAGGGCCTTCCAGAGAAGGGTGGGGCCTGCCCTGCCCACACCGTGAGCCACCTTGGGCCCAGGCTGGGGCTGGTGCAGAGGAGGCAGAGCCATGGCAGGGTGGGCAGAGACGTGGCCCGAAGCCCCCTGGCCTGACAGTTACAGCTGTGCCTGACCACTTGCCCCGGGCCCGTGCGCCTCTGGGAGGGGCTGAGGCCCGGTCACTGGCCCGCAGGGCCCTGGACACTTGACTGTGGGTGAGACATGCAGCGTGGTAGCTGTACAGGGTCGGGAGTGGATGGAGAGGTCACACTGTGGCCAGGGCAGCTTCAGACATTTCCAAAGAGGATTTGAAACATCTGCATCCCAAGCAGAGAGGTGCTGGCTCCCAGAGCTTCCTGGGAGATGACAGCCCTTTGAGGGGTCTGGGGAGCACCATGTGGGTGCAGGGAGCGGGTCCCCACCTGTGCCGGGGCTGGCCAATGGGTGAGGGCCTGCCAGGCATCTGGGAAACGGCTGTGGCCCCAGGAGAAGGGGTTTGGGAAGACGGTGTTCCATCCCAGGTTCCTAGTTACATGCTTTCAAAACACTGCGGGTGCTGCAACCATGAAATTCTTTTTTCGATTATTTTATTGAGGTCGTATTGGCTTATAACCTTGTATAATTTCAGGTGCACATTCCTACATATCAGGTTCTGGATAGACGGTTCATGCTCACCACCAATGGTCTAGTTTTCATCCAGCACCATATGTGCACGCCCCTTTCCCCTTTCTCCCTCCCCACCCTCCTCCCATCTGGTAGCCACCAATCTGTTCTCCTTATCCTTGTGTTTATCTTCCACATAAGTGAAATTTTAAAACGTCAGGCTGATGAGGAACGTGTTCTCAGAGCTTACCAGAGACGTCTGCCACCCCCCATGTCTCATGTCCAGAAGACCGTCTTGTGTTTTCATAGATGGAACTCTCACATATCAGATTTTGGTTTCACCAAAATAAGGCAGGGCCCTCCTTTCGGGACCAATTATAAAATGCAGCTCCGCCCTCTTCCCTCTCTCTGCAGCCCCGACCTCCCAGTGCAGTCACCACCGGAACATTCCATCAGGCGAGAAGGTCTGGTGCGCTTATCACTGACAACTGTGTAGGCTACTTATCTGTTTAAAATTAAAGCAATTGGTTCTTGCAGTCACCTGGGGCCCCCGGGGAGCTGGGGAGCTTCCAGCGCTGTCCCCGGACAGCTGGGTGCTGGGCCGGCCCCTCCCTGCGCTGGGGACGCTGAGAGCCCACATGGGCTGATCCAGGCCCATCACTCTGCCGGTTCAGCAAAGCAGGCCAGAGGCCCCCCAGCCACCTCCCTCCTGTGGAAGAAATCCCCAGAGCCATCCGTGTCTTCAGGGAGAGCTGCTTATTCTGAGCGCGGTCGTCTGGGTTTCCCCTTTTCCAGACCACAGCAGTGGACCTGACCAAGCCCCTTCTGGCCGGGTGAGGGCCGGTGTTTTAGCTCCCTCCCAACACTCTCCTTCTCCTGGTGGGACGACCCCCAGTCTATGGGTGGCAAAGTTACCTGGAAGAGCTTTCTCTGGCCTCACGGTTGAGTTTATCCAGGCTGGCTCTCCGGGCTCAGTTACCTTCCTTGACCACCTCTGTGGTGTCACTGCCCCGAGGATTCTGCTGGGCCCGGTCTGGTCGCTGTTCTGCTTCGTGCTTGGCTTTCCTTTTCTGCATTTTTTGGAAAGGTCTTTGTGGGGTTCTCGGATGGCGCTGAAAGGTTTCTCAGGGTGGGGCCTTCTTATCTCTCATCAGGGTCCCTGGGGCCTCCTGGAGGGGCACCGGCAGGAACCTGCTTCTCTGGTGTTGGCTCCCCAGGCCAAGGCTGCACCCCACCCAACCCCCAGGCCAAGGCCGTGACCCCCTGCCCCCTCCCCAGGCCGGGGCTGCCTGTGCCTCGGAGGGGAATGTGAGGGCTCCAGGGCCCGAGTTAGTCCCAGGTTCACCCTCAACTCAGAAGGGTCTGAACCTGTGGGAAGTCTGCATGGCCTTTTCCCTGAGCTGACAGCAAACATTTGTCCAGGATTTATTTGAAAAGAAGTAAATGTGGATGTAGACCCAGAGCTGGAGGCAGAATGGAGGCGGGTGTCTCCGCTTGAAGGGTTGCGAGGCCTCCAGCAAGTTCTCTGATTCACCAGCGTCCCAACAGTGATGCCAGAGCGTCATCGTGCGGGATTCCCAACCGCACCTGTGGGGACAACGTGAGGGAGGGACGCTGTGCACACACGGCGGGAGACCCCAAGCTGGGGGGTCAGGAATGAGGATGGGGACCCTACAGCCTGCCCCTGAGGGTGTCCAGAGGGCTTTGGCCTAAGACGAGGCTCTGCCATCAAGGATGACAAACCCCTGTGGGCTCGAGTCCTTGCTTTCCAAATTCTGTGTCCTCTTAACATTATTTACTTTTCTCAAATACAGGACAAAGCCCAGCCAGGTTTCTGCTGAGCTTGGCTGGCAGGATCCCACCTTCCTGTCTTCAGATTCAGCCTGTTAAAAACAGGACAGCGGGGCACTTAAGTTGCCACGCTCCGTTTCGGCAGCCCGGAGTTTTGCCGGTTTGGATCCCGGGTGTGGACATGGCACAGCTCACCAGGCCATGCTGAGGAGGCGTCCCACATGCCACAAGTAGAAGGACTCACAACTAGAATATACAACTATGTACTGGGGGGATCTGGGGAGAAAAAGGAAAAACAGATCTTTAAAAAAAACTAAGACAACAGGCCCCAAATGGAGTCGCTTAGGCTGAGCCCTGGGTCACCAAACTGTGGCTTAATACCTAACTTAATTACAGTTCCGACCTCTCCCAGGACTGGAGTCTTAACCCGGTCAGTCGAGGATGACCTGGTCAGCACCAAGGAGGTCAGAGGCCTGACAGACACCCGGCAGCCCCTAAAGGAAGGTGACCTGCACAAATGATCTGCTTTCTGTGAGGATGCCCTCCTCCGTCCCGCTCCCTCCACCCTTGTCTCATTCTGCAGCTCCTCGGGGCTCCTTTCTGCCTGCTGGACGGGACGCCGCCCGATTCATGAAGCATTGAGTAAATACAGCCCGTGAGGTCTTTACATTTATTCAGTTCATTTTTGGTTTTTAACAAACCTCACAGGTACCTGAGAGCCGTGTGCACTGGGGGATCTGCTCCCCGCTCATGTGCCCGCCCGGATCCAGGAGGCAGAAGGGCAGGGTGGGCGGCCAGAGACGTGCCAACCCTGGACGTCCTGAGCTGGGGCCGGGCAGAGCAGGGCCAGCTGGCAGCAGGATGTCAGAATAACTCACCAGGGGGCATTGAAGGTCGTGGAGACAACAACAGTGTTTTCAAGATATGGATATTTGTCGCTTTGAAACAGGAGCTTTCGCCTAGGGTTACCAAATGATCTTATTTTGAAAAATTTCAAACCTACAGAAAAGCATGAGAATAGTGCGAGAACGCTTATGTGCCCACGGCCCCATAATGGCCCTGTGGCTGCCCCTCCCCTTCCAGGCTTCTCTTTGGCCCCTTTTATCTGGCAAGTCCTGGGTTTCTGTTTTTGCATTCTCAGGTGACAATGACGTGCCTGAGGAGCCCAGGCCATTGTTCTGCAGAACCACAGGCCCGTTGGGTCCTCAGGGCAGGTGGCCTGCCCGCCCCTCCTCACAGAGGGAGAAGTGTCCCCAGAGCTGGCTGTGGAGGGGCTGGGGGCGGGGCAGGGGGCCGAGGTCAGGTGGGGCCTGGGGCAGAGGGGCTGGATGGGGTCAGGTCCCAGCGGCCTCCCTCCCCTCTGGCGCGGCGGGGGGCATCTGCTGTCCCTGGGGCCACAGCCCCTCTCTGAGCCACTGCACGTGTGGCAGACCTGGGGCCTTCGGAGACCACCCTGGCCCTGACGGGCCAGGAGAGAGTCCAGGTCTCACAGGGCAGGAGAGACTCAGGCCAGTCACCTCCCTTCCCAGGCTTGTTCTGCGGGCCTCACACCCCACCCTGCTGGAAAGGGCTTGCTGTGCCCTTTGTTCTAAAAAAACAGCTTTAGCTGTAGGTGATGGGCCGCCTTCCCCTCCTCCTCCCCCTCCCTCTCTTCTTCCCCTCCTCCCGTCCCTCCCCCATCTCTGTCCGTCTCCTTTCTCCCTCTCCCACCATGGGCTCTCCCCGTGGGCTGAGCCCTCAGGGGTCAGAGCAGCAGCAGCCATGGGGGCATCGTCTCCCCTTCATGGTGAGGTTGGCCAGTTCCCCAGGACGGGCGCCAGGCCAGCAGGAGTGTGCACCTGGGCGGAGCCCAGCCCTTGGAGGCTAAAGGTGGCCAGCTTCCGCTGAGAAGTGGTCTTGGGCCTCTCGGAGCCTGGCCTCGTCCCTGGACCTGGGGCCCTCCACCAGCCCTTGCAAGCTCTGCTCATAACTCCCCCACCCCACCCCCAGAGGCGGCAGTAACTTTGGGTGGCAATCAGTGTCGAGTCTGCAGGAGCCTTTGCGGCTGAGGAGAAGGCCTGCCCCGCACCCACATGGCAGAGGTGCAGGAGAGCCTGTCAGGGCCTCTGCGCCCAGGCCCACCCTTCAGGACACACTCCTGGGGTTTGCAGAGCAACGCAAAGCCAGCCCCTCCCTGGGAAGGACTCCTGGAATCTCTCTTATCTTTTGGGGGGTGGCCTGCCCCCCCTCCATACTGCCTGTTGGGAGAGGCAGCTGACAGCCCTGACTTCCACCATCTGGCACTCCTGCCCCTTCCACGGCCCGCGGGTCCCCTGTGGACGGTGGGGTGTGAGGGTGGACAGGTACATTCCCAGCCATGCCCACCTGAGAAGGTGACAGTGCAGAGGGGTAACCCGGCCCACCCTACCTGCTTCTCTTTTGTCTTCACTGGAAATGGCTTTTCTGAATCTGGTTTTACATTGTTTGGTTGTTCACATGAAGACAATACGGAGCCCAGAGTTAACCATCAGGCGCTCCAGGCCTTTAGGTCTGTAGAAGGACGCACAAATTTTCCAGACTCGATCAGACTGTTGTGATCATTCTGCTATCATATCTTGTGACCATCTTTGCCCACACCACCTCTATTTCTGCTTTATTCTTGTAAGATGGCTTTGGGGTGATTCACTGCACCCAGGTGCCATTACATCTTGGGCTGATTTCCCTTTGGTGGATGTCTGGTTGTTCGCTGGTGCTCATGGAACTCACTAGGAGCTGGAAGATGCCAGGCCAGGGCATCCCGTGCATGCGGGCCAGTCGGCAGCCCCGCCTCGCCCCGCCTTCCCTGCGCTCCTCCGCAGCTTCCTTCCCTCCACCCCCTGCCTAACCCCTCTAGCCGACCAGGAGCCAGCGGGGTGGGGGGCAGGGAGCATTCCCCTGAGCGACAGGGATGGGTCTGGGGTCCGCGGTGGGCGGGGGTCCTGTCTCAGAGCCCCGGTGACTTGCGCCTACCGGGTCATGTCCCTGTGGACCGAGCTACCAGAGCAGCAGCGCCCCCCCC
>NC_060275.1:120393081-120404139 GCF_021613505.1 Equus quagga
TCTCTGTGTGCTCACACGTGTTCCGTGTGTCTGCACTCACGTGCGTTGTCTGTGTGCTCACACGTGTTCCGTGTGTCTGCACTCACGTGCGTTGTCTGTGTACTCACACGTGTTCCGTGTGGCTGGCTGCTTTGTGGGGATTCCCGGCCGTTGCTCCTGTTTGCCGTTTCTGTGTTGGTGCTTAGTAGCCGAGTAACTTCTTGTTTTCTGGACTGTGCGAGTGTCAGATTTAAAGAAGATATGCAGCAGGTGTGTTTTTGCCCAGGCTGTTGGGACCGAGGGCCCTTCGCGTGGGTCCTTGCACCTGGTTGGAAGGGGCCACCTCCCTTCAGCGTCGGAGCCTCCCTGCCTCCCTCCTCGGAGTTCCGCAGACTCCCTATGAGTTTCCCGGGGCCGTGAGGCGGTGCGGGTGGTGATGGTGGCCCCCAGGGATGGCCCTGGTTGGTGGGGGAGCCCGGGGGTCTCACCTGCGACCAGGCGGCTTTTACCGCAAGGCGTGCAGCCCCTCAGACCGGCGAGGTGCTCAGGGCATCTGCAGATTTCGGCTCATGCCTGCTGTCGTGGGAGTGCTGGGGACAGGATGCGTGTGATGCTTCTGGAAGCAAGGGCCATGTCCCTGTGGGAGAGCAGGACCCACCTGCCTCTCCAAGCGGAACGTGCTCCTCTGAGGCGCTCAGCTCTGGGGCCAGCCCGCCGCCAGGCGCACGTGGCCATCGCTCCCGTGTGCACGTTAGGACGCACGCCCATCCCGCATCACAGCCCGGAGCGGAGACTCGACGTCAGCCTTCAGTGGAGGGCTTTGTTGGGGCAGAGGAAGCCAGGCGGGTGGGTGGCAGGTGTGAGTACAGGGGGAAAGGACTTAATTTGTCACTTGAGAGGTTGACACGGAGGAAGGAAGTTGAGGGGTGCCTGTAGGCGTCTAGTCTTCCCCGTGAGGCGGCAGTGTGACCCCGCAGGGCTGCGTGGCAGGCTCTTGGAAGGCACCAGGCGCCCGGGAGCATGTCCCACGTCCCCATCCTGTCTCTGAGTGATCCTGCCACTTTCCTGGAGCCCAGGATGGGAAAGGCTGGTCAGTCCTCCCAGAAGAGAGTCTGGAGGGAAAGACGCCACAGGACGCAAGTGGCCATCAGCTGCGGGGGTTGGCGTGGTTCTCGTTCTCTCAATATTTCCTCTGTTTTTGCCACAGAATGGGTTTCTGTTTCACCGGAAACTTGCTATTGAAGCGTGGGAGCGCTCGGCCCGAGCGTTTGTTTTTTTCCTGGCTGAATGCAGGACTCTCCTCAGCTGTGCCCACTGGGATCCACTGCCTGGATTGCCAGGTTGCTCAGTTTCAGGTTCCCGCGTTGATCCTGGCTGAAAAGTATGGAGGGCAGAGGGCAAGGGCAAGGGGTCATTAGTTACCCACTATGGTCGTGGAACCTAAAAATGCTTCATTCCCGCACTTACCTACTTCAGAGAGCGCCGGCCGTGGGGAGGTGGCTTTATGGGGTGCTGTGGGCTCCGGCCTGTCGGACCTGCCCTGAGGTCACAGATGGGACTCCGTTCTGCTGGAGGCGCCTGGCAGCTCCGGGGAGGATCATGGGCCCCCCGTGGCCAGCGCCTCCGTGCAGGCCCCTCTGTGACCCATGTCTGGTGTCAGTGCTGGTGAGCTGGGCAGACTGCCCGCGCTCGATGGCAGGAAGGGGCGATCGATGGCTGCTGACGTTGGCCTGCCCGGCTGACCCTTGGGAAGGCATCTGGCTCTGAGCCTCAGAGGTCACTGTGTTCCTCCCTCGGGAGCCGTTCTGGGAGGGATGGTGGTAAAATCCGAAATGCAGGCCTGGAGGAGGACGGGGTAGGGGCGGAAGCTGGCACCTCTGAGGGAGAGGAGATTGCAGACATGCGGGAGGCTCGCGGAGGCTGTAACTGGAGAGGGAGGGAGGACGTGGGGCGCTGGGGGCCGCTCAGGGGCGCTGCCCTCGGCGGGAACTGGGGCTCTGACCCAGTGTCTGTGGCAGACCACGGGATCTGGGCTCCCAGGCCATGCAGGCTCTGCTTTGGCCTGGAGCCCGGGCAACCTCCGCTGAGTCCTGCCGCCCCGCCTGCTTCTCTGACCCCGGACCATCCCCTCGCACCCCACAGAAGATCCTGCTGTGTTTGCTCGGTGACGACAAGGACACTCACGCGTCCTTCAGGGACACAGACCGCAGTGCCCTGGCTTGCCTTCCCCCCCCGAGTCTCAGTGACTGGAGTCAGGCTGGGCCCTGGGGCAGCCGCTCACTGCTGGGATGGCGCTGTCCCTGGTCACCACCTGATGGTTGCTGATGTCGGAGTTAAGCTTGCATCTCCGGGGCCAGAAACACGGGCAGCAAAACTGCTGCAGCAAAAACCGTTTGAGGGTGAAAAGAGGCTGTTGGCTCCTGGGGGCCGGGGGACCTTTCTGGGCTGGTGGGGTGCTGTGAATTCTGACGGGGTCGGTTCCACAGGGTGTCAGTGGCTGCTGTGCCCTTTGAGATGCGCCAGGCCTCGGCTGGACGGGAGGGTCCATGCTTAGAGGGGCGGCCAATGCTGGCAGGGGACCTGGGCTTCGTAGAACATCCGCCAACTTTGCTGTGTGTTGGGACGTTTTTGTAATGAAATGGCGAGGTGAGGAAGGACCCGTGGCTTTGTCTAGAGCGTGGCCCAGCACTGCCTTCAGGGGAGGACGGTGCTGGTCAGGGCCGCCCACGCTGTGCCCACCCTTCCTCCTGTGGTTGCTTCCCGAAGCCCTGGGCTCTCGACTGGCAGACGCCAGCTGTGTGGCCCGTTCCTCGGGGGCTCGTCTGTGGTCTCGGGCTGAGGCGTGGCTGCGGCTCTGGCTGGTGATCCTGGAGTGCCCAGCCTGGCCCGGCTGGAGCCGTGACCTCGAGGATGGCTGGGCTTGGGGTGCCGGGTTTAAAGGGTGCCACGAGCAGACATGCTGCTGGAACTTCCCTTATAGACTTGAAGGAGACCGGCAGGTACGTGTGGTCACGGCGACCCTGTCCTGCTGCCTTGAGGAGTCGCCGTGAAGTGCTGGCTTCTGCTCGATTCTCGGGGCTGGAAAGCCAGCGCCCTGTGGGGAGGGGCCTCTTCAGGGAGGGGCTTTCCTCAGGCCCTTCCACCTGCCGTGAGATGGGGCAGAGGCGCGATGGCTCCTAAGCTGGGAGAATGCCCATTGGGCCTCCCTGCTCAGAGCCTCCTGGGCTGGCAGGAGACTCGCAGGCAGCCATGTGTGGAGAGCCTGGCTGCTGGGCTTGCTGGGCTCTGCAAGCTGTGTCCGGGGGCCGGCCGCCTGCTTTTGTCAATAAAGTTTTATGGGAACATGGCCCTGCCACTTGTTCACACATTGTCTTTGGCGGCTGTGAGTGGTGGTGACGGGACACTGTGGTCCTTTACAGAGGAAGCTTGCCCACCTGCCATCCAGACAGGCGCAGCTCATGGACGTCGGCCTGTGAGTTAGGCCACCCTTCCAACCAGTGTACCGACCAAGCGATTCGGGCAGGAGTCCGAGAGACCCTGAAACCCCCGGTGAGAGGCCGAGAGGGGCAGGCCCCCGTATATTCATTACAAAGGGGAGGTGACCAGCCCTGGGGTCATCTGGGGTCGCACAGGCGGTCGGACGTCCCCAAGGCATTCCCTCCTCAAAGCGTTTCTCCTGAAAACCACCCCAGGGAAACGGCCGCAGATAAACTCTGTGGCATTCTACCAAACATCTGACCCAGATCCTTGGAGTGAGAGGACATCAAAACAGATAGCGAGGGAGTTGGAGCCGACGTCCGACCATCTGTGCGACCCCAGACGACTCCAGCGCCGACATCCGTGAGCTGCGCCTGTCCAGCCCCATGGGTGTTTTCCAGGCCTCGATTCTCAAGTTTTCTGTTGGTAGTGCCTCCGAGAGGAAAGTCACTTCTCTCTTGATTTAAGGAACTGTGTGTGGCCTAGTCCTGAGTTTGCTGGGCTCCAGGTGCCCCGGGGCTGACGCTGTGCTGACCGTGGTGGTCGCAGCTGAGGGCTGGCCCTGGCCGCCTGCACACCACACCCGAAGTGTCCGCCCCTCGTGTCGTCCCTGGTGAACTGCTCTGTCCCGGGGACCCACCCTGGGGCGTGACAGTTCCTCAGCCCCTCCTCGTTCTGTGGCCTGCACAGTTCGGAGCAGGCCCGTCAGCTGGGCTGAGGTGCCCTCTGCTGGGATCTGTCTGAGGTTTGTCTTGTGATCAGATGGGGCTGTGGGTTTGGGAGGAAGACCGCAGGGGGACGTGGCATTCTCCTCCCCTCGGTGCCTTCCCTCACTCTGACTTGCCACTGCCCAGTGGCCTCCATCGCTCGCTGGCACGTGTGCCAGGTTTCTGTGCCGTAAAGTGGCTCTTATCCTCTTTCTCTGCTTTATTAGTTGGAAACGAGTCGTAAAGTTCAACCTGCACCCCGCCCCACAGCCTTAAATCTTTTTAAATGAGTAACAGAGTGGCTTTATGGATTCTTTTATTCACTTGTGCCCAGTTGTTGTGATTTGTTTTGCTGCTCAGATTACCCCATGTTCAAGTCGGCCGCCTTGTTGCTGTCGAGTTGGGTGACAAGCTGAAACTCCAGCATTTTCACTGTTTAATTAAGCGGTTGGTCTTGGTGCGGTGGCCTCAGACCCCGAATGCCCCTGAGGCTGGAGGCCCTGGGTGGTCAGGGAGCTGCGACCGCTGTTCCCCTGGAGGCTGCAGGCCTGTTAAATATGCATTTTAAAGGGCGTAAAAAGATCAAGTCCATCAGTGGCTGCTGTGTCCCGGGAAAGCAGAAGAGGCGAGAGAGAACATCGCGAGTCTGCAACGAGCCGTGTACACGGCAGGAGCAACGCGCTGCCGACGCCCTGCGCCGCGACGCCCACTGTCCTGGCCGTTGCTGAATTCTGAGGCTGTTTCTGCGGATTCACCATGTGTGCGAGCTGCCCTGAGGGCGGCCGTCACAGGCTCTCGGAGGGTCTTTGATGAGGCAACGCTGAGCGCATGGTCCCCTTCCCTACGCCGTGTTAGGGTCGCTTTGTGCATCTTCATGACACGTTTCCGTAGTCTCCCCAGTTCCCTCTGTTAAGGGAAGTGCCCTTCTCTTCCCCCGGGTCATCGGAGGCCTCCAGATCCCTCTTTCCTGGGGGTGCACCCAGAGCCCGGCCGTCCCAGGGGCACGGCTGGCAGATGGGGGCCCACCTGCCCAGTGCCACCCCCCCACCCGCCCGGTGCTGTGTTTCCCGGCCCCCGTCAGTCTTGAGGGGAGGACCTCTAGGAAATTCCAAGTCTTCTTTGTTCTGCCGTAGACAGTGTTGGCTGAAGCATCCTTGTTTTAAGACCTAATCAGTCTGTTTCCTCTGTGATATAAGGAGCCAGCACCAGCATTCATGGAGTGAGGTGACGGAGGTTTCGCGGGAACTTCCTGGAACTAACTCCATCTCGGTCCCCCACCCTGGGGTCAGCTTTCAGGGATGGGGCTCGCATCCCGTGAAGGTGCTGTTCCCGCCGCCTCTGTGCTGCGTGTGACTGCACGGCTGTGACACGTGCCGAGTGTCGCTGCCTCGGCCCTGGAGGGGCCACGGGGGCTCACGTGAGCTGTGACCTCCAGCCACGTCGAGGTGTCACTCAGGTCCAGTGAGCACCAGCGGTCGGGTCTGTAATGTGAGGTGAGGGGGTTTGAAGCTGTTTCTGTAAACGCGAGGCAGGTGCGCAGTCTCACTCCTTGGCTGAAGGGCCGGAAGAGGAGACGAGTTTTATTGGGGGATGGTGCGGGCTTAATCCCCTGGTCTCCGGCCGTCACTGTGATTGAACATCTGACCTGCCGATCCCACTGGTCCATTAGAGCAGATTAAGCGGCCGGGCTGTCTGTGCCGCAGGCAGTCAGGCTCAGCAACAGCAGGTGTGGGTCCTGCCCTCCCAGCCTGCGTGGCCCAGGATACCTGCTCCAGCTGTGGGGCCTCCCGCCTCGCGCCAGCTGCCCCAGGAGGACGTGGCGGGGCCTGGCGAGGCCGGTGGGCTGCCACCTGCCCTCCAGCACCTGCGCCCCCAGGTTCCCCTCTCAGGCCCACCTTCAGTCCTTGTCATGGATGAGCAGAGTGACGAAGGGGGCGCGACCTCAGGTGAGTGGCCTCATCCGTGAGACACAGGTGGGCCTCGGCCCGGGGGGGCCCCTGCACTCCAGAACTCTGCTGGCCTGGCAGGGTTGTGCTGGTAATGGTGGAGGCCGGGCCACGAGCGGCAGGGTTTTCCTTCTGGCTCCCTGGCCCTGCGACCTCTGGGCAGCGCCTCTGCCCTCAGAGCCCTCTGGGTGGGAGGGTCCAGCCCTGGGGTCTTAGGACCACGGTTTCTCTTGTTGGGCTTTAACTGTGACCTGACCCCCCTCAGCAGCTGTGAACTGAGGTTGCGTGTGTCAGAGGTGACGAGTTAGGGGGCTCCAGGTGCCGTTGGTGCTGTTTCCATTTCAGGCCAAGTGAGTGAAGCCTGGGTTCGGGGCAGCAGGTGGTTTTGAGCCAGTGTTTCAACTCCAGCAGATCTGAGGAGAAGTGGGGGTGGGGGCCAAGGGGGCTCCTGCCTCAGGGGCTCCTGCCCCGTGGTGGCCGCCCTGGGAACCACGCAGTGGAGGTGCCTGGTGCGCAGAGCGTGGCCTGGACTCGCGTCCCGTCTGGGCCTCGGTTCTGCCTGTGTGTTCTGACCGGGCTCCCGGCTCTGCTTTCCCCATGAGGAAGTGCTCCCGTCTCCTGGTGCCAGTCACATGGGTGCCTTTGAACACAGCCAGAGGACAGACTAACGGACACTCTTCTCAGAGCACGAGGGCAATGTGCTCTCTTCAGGAGATTAAGGATTAAAGTCCTGGTTCATGACTCTGATGACAGTGCTCTCGGTTGGCCGTGAGCCGGGGAGAGGTCAGTGCCGTCCCCGAATTGGAGGACTTGCCAGCTGCCCGGCACGAGCTTCCTGTCCTCCTGCTTACTTTGTGTCTATCTCCCCATTTTCCGTGCCTGTCGTGGGGTGGTTCTGGTTGGCAGCACAATGGGAAACCACAGGTGCAGCTGCCACTCACCCTAACCCCCGACTGCTGGCCGTTGCTGTGACGCCGTCGCCCCATGAGCTGGGCCCAGCTCGTGCATCCTTCACCGGCCGCGTCAGCTGGGTCTGGTCCCTGTTCGCGTCATTTGCTGCATCGCCTTGCTATTTTCTTGGTTTTCATGGCTGGAGCGTTGATCCTGTGATGTGAGCAGGTTCCCAGACACCTGCCCGCCCGCGTCGTGGCGAGGGTTGTGTTTTCTCCCCGGCCCCCTCGGGCAGCGCTTGCTCTGGGGGCTCCTCGCCGCAGATCCTGTTGAGTCCTGCCGGGATGCCGTGTGAGGTGTTCCTGTCACGTTGCAGAGTGGGGTGTCCGTGCCTCCACCGCCTGCTCCCCTGGACGTCAGGTGCTTGGGGGACGTGCGTTTCCTTGGAGGAGGGGTCGTTGCTGGGGGCACGGTGTTCTCCCTGCACAGCAGCAGTGGTTTCACACGCCCCGGTCGCTTGCAAACAGCTACGGCCCTGGTTGAGAGCCCTCAGCGACCACACCTCTTCCCCGCAGAGCCAGGCCGGGGGGAGCCTGTGAGTGGACGCTCAGATGCTTGGCGATGCCTGGCACCTGCCCCCCTGAGCTGAGCAGGGCGGCTCTTCCCATGCTGGCCTGTCCGCCTTTCCCTGGCGAAAGAAACATGAGACCCAGGAGCCACGACTTTGTCCAAGGTCATGCCCCAGGGCTGGCTCATCAGAGAACTTGAAACCCCAGCTGCGTCTCCTCCCTTCCTCCCGGGGGCGGCTGGCGCCTGGGCCTGTGTGGTCACAGCCGGGCACACAGGCAGAGCTTGGCCTGGTGTCCCCCAGAGTCCCATCCACAGGGCTCTTTCCATCCTGTTTACACCAGAAGCATGGTCGGGAGCTGCTGGTCCTATGTCAGCCGCTGGTCCTTATAACCAGAAAAACATTCATTACGACCAGAAGAGTGCTGTCACTGCCGGGAGAGGATGCTGAGCTGGAGTCCACTTAAAACCCCCAGGGCGGGGCCAGGCCTTGCTTGGGACACCTTCACCGAGACACCGCAGTTCAGGGAGAGGAGTTTTAGAAATTACTCCTTTTTTATGTGAACATATTTGTATTTTTTTCTTTTAACTTTATTTCAACATAAATTTAGACTTCAGAAAACTCTCAAGAAGAGCACGAAGAATTTCCCCATATCCTTTGGCCTAATTCCCTAAACGTCAACGTTTTGCCGCATTTTCTTCGTGTTTCTCTCCCTCTGCCTCCCTCCCTTTCTCACTTTGTCTGAACTGAGGAGCGTACGTGGCAGAGAGGTCGCCTTTACGGGTGTATTTCCTGCAAACAAGTGTGTTTTCTCTCATAACCTCTGCAGAAGAGGCGCCGAAATCAGGAACGCTTTATCGACTGAAGGTCCCGCTCGGGCTTCCCCAGGCGGCCAGTGACGGCCTTCATCTAAGCGTCGGGTCACACCGCCTTCCATCTCTGTAGTCCCCTTCCCTCTGGAACTTTCCACAGCCTGTTGGATCTCTGTGATGTCATTTCTGAGGGCCGGTGCTTGAGGCCAACCTTCGTTTCGGTTCGTCTCAGGCTTCCTCATGCTCAGACGTGGGGGCCTCACGTGATGTGCTCTCTCCTTGGGGTGTTGATCAGGGTCGGGTCCTGACCTTCTCCTTGACCTCTTGCTTGGGTCAGCAGATCGGCTTCTCCGCCAGGTGCTACCCTTGGCTGAGTCTCGGTGCTGAGTCAGTGCCTCGTGGCCGGTGTGGGCGGGGTCCACGCCCTGTGCCTCCAGCCTTCGCCCAGGTCCCAGTGTCCACGGATGGTTCTCAGCTGGAGTGGTCACTGACACGAGGGGTCCAGCGGTGACTGGCACTCCCACTCCTTCCATGTTGACCAGGTGGTCTGCAGTGAGGAGGGCGTCCCTCCCTCCCCGTCTGTCCTGTCGTCACTCAGTGGGCATCTGGGCCTCTGCAGTGGGTCGTGGTTCTTCTCTGTTGTCTTTATTTTGACGCTCAGATTGTTTTGGAGGCAGCCGGTGGGAGGCCCGTCCTCCGGCCGCTCCGTCCTCATGACACGTGGCGCTGTCCTCTGAGCTCTCTTGACCAGAGCCTGGTGCTCCGGGTGCGTCCTCTGCCCCAGCCCCGGGTCGCCGTGTCTCCCAGGCGCCCAGTGACAGAGGTGGCGTCCCTGCTTCTGGGTCCCTCGGCAGGCGGAGCGAGGAAGTGTGTGTGTGTGTGTGATGTGCACACACCTGGCACATGGACGCGGTTGGTGAGGGAGATGAAGAACCCACGTTCACACCGCTGCGCCAGTTCAGTCCACACTGAGGTCGTTCTGTCCACTCCCCTCCTGTCGCTGAAACTCACTGCCGGTGAGAGCCCGGCTCCCGTCCTCCGCGGCCTGGTTCTCGCCTTTGCTCAGGCTCGCGCCGTGCGCTCACGGACACGCGGGGTCCTCTCAGTTGCTGACAGTTCTGGGGTCTCGAGCGCAGTGTCGAGTCTGCTCAGAGCGTGGGCTGCTCCTTTCACCTGCCGCGGGAGTTTGGCGTTTGTTCGGGATATGACTGGTTGTTTGTATTCCCCTCTACGTTTTCTCCCATCCTTGTTTTTGTTTCTTCTTCTAAGTGTGTGAGACACAGACGTGGTTGCAAAGCCACGAAGCGAGGCACACCCCTCGCAAACGTACGGTTGGATTCAGAAAGTGGCGCGTGACGGCCTGCCTGCTGCTGCTTGCCGTGCGGCCGGCTGAGCGAGGGGCCATGGAGGTTTGGGTGCAGGGACACCAGGTCGGGGGTGGAGGGCAGATCTGCCTGAGTAGCTCTGGGTGCCA
This sequence comes from Equus quagga, assembly GCF_021613505.1. NCBI lineage: Eukaryota > Metazoa > Chordata > Mammalia > Perissodactyla > Equidae > Equus > Equus quagga. Next base: position 120,402,936 of record NC_060275.1, read on the forward strand.
GGGGCCGGCCCCTACAGCCTACAGCCGCCTCGGGGCGCAGACTGGCAGATGTCTCCCTCTCTGAGCGTCCAGGGGTTTGGTGACCCCCCATCTCCTTTTGGGGAATCTTTCAGAAAGTCAGATGGTGGCAGGGTCACCCCGACAGGCCCTGCTGTGCGCAGGCAGTTCCCCCCAAGTTCACACTGAGCCCCAGGTCCTGGGGACGCGTGGGAGCCTGAGGGTAGCCAGTTTTTGGAGCCTTTTCCTGGTGCCCTCCCTCAAGATCCCTCTGATGGACAGTTGGGTCCGAACAACTCGGGAGCCCTCACTGTGTGGCAGGAACTGGCGGCCTGCGCTCGTGGGTGGGCACGAGGGTCCCCCTCTCCCAGGAAGGAGATCCCCCCCGACCAGGCCTTTCCAGGTGTGACCGCCTGCCGACACCTGGCCCGCGGCCCCCATGGGGCCCACTGGCGGTGGTGACTTGTAGGTGGGCACAGTGCTGGGGGTCGCGCTGGGTATAGACAGGTACAGGCGGCCCCTCACGCTGCTCCCCCCGGCCCTCCGGTGGCCTCTGGGATGGTGCTGCTGTCCCTGCTCAAGTGGGTTGAGGCTCCATATACATGAGGGGTTGCTGCTTAGAATGATGCCAATAGGTTTTTCCCTACATTTTAAATTTAGAGCCACGACCAGGCCCCACGTCTCGGAATCTGGGCGTGAGCTCCCACATTGAATTTGGGGCTCAGCCCTTCACGTCCCTGCGACCTGTCCTCGGTGATGGCCTGATTTCCTCCACCGTGACTCGGGGCCTGGGTTGGGCTGTCCTGACAAGTAACCATGGAGATGGCAGTCCACGATCGCCACCTGCCTTTGGGCTCCATGACGCTCCACGGGGAGCCGTGCTCTGGCCTGGGGGGTGGGGTTGGGGCAGGCTGCCGTAATCCATCGGATCTGGGACTCGGAAGCTCAGAGCCGCTGCAAAACAGCACTCACAGAGGCGTGCGCCCGTCAGAGAGCCCTGGCGTCACCACGGTTACAGGCCAGGCGTCGGTGGAGTCCCCGGTCTTTGGAGACATTTGTCCCCAGGAGGTTCCAGGAAGCACTGTAGGATCTGTGGGGCCAAAAGGGGCCGATCGGGACTTGAAATTCCTGAGCAGAAGGTGACATTCGAAGCTCTTTGCGCATGACACCCTCCTCCTCCTGAGTCCCCCTCCTCCTCCTGAGTCCC
>NC_060275.1:120404239-120422514 GCF_021613505.1 Equus quagga
CCTGAGTCCCTCCTCCTCCTCCTGAGTCCCCCTCCTCCTCCTGAGTCCCCCTCCTCCTCCTGAGTCTCCGTCCTCCTCCTGAGTCCCCCTCCTCCTCCTGAGTCCCCCTCCTCCTCCTGAGTCCCTCCTCCTCCTCCTGAGTCCCCCTCCTCCTGAGTCCCCCTCCTCCTGAGTCCCTCCTCCTTCAAAATCAAAACAATGTGATGAGCCACTGCCTGTGGTCCCAGCACCGCCTCCCTCTCCTGCTGGCCCTTCGGAGGTGGAGCCCTATTGTGCGTGACAGTGCGTTACCCGCTCTTTATCTCGCGTCCCGTGGGCATCACTTCGTGTCTGACGTAGCCCCGTGTCTGTGAAATAAGCGCCCAGCTTTACTGTGTGGCAGGCCGTAACTTAAAGCCAGGTTCCCACTGACGGGCCATCTGGCGATTGAGCAGGTTTATTCATCTTCCTAAAAAGTGCTGCGTGTTTGGGTCTGAAAGTGTCTGGTGACTCATGGGGAGCCTGCAGATGTGCCTGCCTTGGGGCCGCCATGAGCTGCGCCCCAGGACCGAGGCATCCGCGTCTCCGGCCCGGGATGGGGTGAAGCGGCGCCTGGCGTTGCTTCGCCCTGAACACGTTCCTCGTGAGGTTGCCGTGTTTCATGCCTGTTTGGCATTTGGAATCTTCTTCAGCTGCCTGCTGTGTCCTTGGAGGGGGAGGTGAGTGGTGGGGGCGGTCCCTCCCGCTGGAGGGGGCCTGGGCGTGACCCCGCCCACCCAGGTCGCCGCCTCCTTCGTCCCCAGTGCTGTCGCGTTTGTCTGTGGCCCGTGACGGCTCCACTGGGTGTGTGGGACTGGAGCGCCCAGCGATGGAGGGCCCCTCGCCTCCTAGCGTGGCTCTTGCAGATGGCCGTGGGACAGCAAGGGTGCTCAGGCCACCCCGTGGGGGGACAGGGTGAGCGACCCTGCCCGTGGGGTTCAGGGGACCAGCGGCATCCATGCGCTGAGATGCGGGCGTGTCCCTTACACTCACTGTGGCTGCCAGCCGTGTTCTCAGCTCGTTGGGTGTGTGTTGGTGGAAGGGTCACCTGGCTCTGGGCTGTCACCTCTGTGATGGACGTCAGCCTGGCCCTGCCCCTCAGAGAACCCGGCGCTGGGGAGGGAAACCCAGGATGCCCTTCGTGGCAGCATCCCCAGTGCCGTCTGTCCCAGGCAGCGTGGTGCCGCAGGGCTGTGCCTGTCTGGGTTCTCAGAGGAGAAAGGCTGTGGCCACACGCAGCTCTCGGAGCCCAGTGCCCACGCTGTCCCCTGGTCACAGGCGCTGGCCTCCCCCCGCCCCGGTGCCCTGTGTCCGGCCCGCATAGCTGCGGGTTCCTGCCTTGTCCTCCCCAGCCCTGGGCCCAGCGGCACCTGCCCTCCACCCGCCCCTCACTGCCCTTGCCTCCTCTCCGTTCCTTCTAAAGCCAACCGAATTGTGTCCCCACAGGAGATGGAAACCCGAGAGAGAGCAGCCCGTTCATTAACAATGTGGAGGTGGACAGAGAGAGCTTCTTCGAAAGGAAGAATATGGCGCTGTTTGAGGTGACCTGTCTCCCACAGAGGAGGGCAGTAAAGTCGCTGTAATTGGGACAAGTGGAGAGGCTGTGGCCTCGCGACCCCCAGCCTAATGGTGAACTGAGGCTGCCGCCTGACTAGACACGGTGCCGGGAGGGAGCTGCCAGCCGTCCCTGTCCCCACAGCTATTATGTCGGGGCCCCTGTGAGGTGCCTTAGGGAGCCCCTTGGAGTGGCTGAGTCCTGGGCCATCTGGGGCACCCCGGCCCCCTCGCTGGGTGGGTGGCCCTGCTCAGTGTGGCCTGGAGCCCCTGACCCCTGACTTCATGCCTGCCGGGCACATGTCCAGGGCCTCGCTGGCCCGTTTCAGATCTGGGCTTCGGGACCAGGGGCTGCTGGGGCTCCTGACGGCCCTGGGAGCGGGCCTCCCGGAGTGTCCCCACGGCAGGGAGCTCTGCTGGGCCATTGATCTCATCGGTTTGGGGGCATTTCAGTGGGGATTAGGGTAACTAATTCCGTGTCTTGGTCCCAAACAGGAGGAGATGGACAGCAACCCCATGGTGTCTTCCCTCCTCAACAAGCTGGCCAACTACACCAACCTGAGCCAGGGCGCCGTGGAGCACGAGGAGGGCGAGGAGAGCAGGAGGCACGAGGTCAAGGTGCGCCCGCCCCCGGGCCCCTCCCCCACTTTGTTTTCCTATTGTGGGACACGAAGCCTGTTCCTGTTGTCCTAGGGATTTTCTTTTTCAGGGGTTTATTTTTAGGAATCTATCCTTAGAAATAAGCAGAGCTCCGTGAGGATTGGTATAGAAAGCTGTTTTTTGGGGAGTTTTTTGTGAGAAGCAGATGTGGGAACCGGAGATGCCCCACGAGGGGTGTGCTGTGTCCTGCAGCCCTCCGCCAGCTGGACGGGACGGCTGAGTGACCCGCAACCTCTGAGGTCTGACAGAGCGGGGGTCCTGCTGGCCGCCTCCCTGCCTGTCTCTCTCCTCTGTGTCCCCCTGCCTATCCGGTCAGCCCCGTGGCTGAGGGGCTGGGAGTCCTGCATCCACAGCTTTGCTCCATCCCTGAGTGCTGTGTCTGGCCTGACCTCAGCTCCACCGGCCGTCAGGAAGTCAGGCCACAAGGAAGGATCTCTTCCTCGTTTCCTTCCTCTCCCTGTAAACCCAGCAGAGCGAACACTCGTGTCCTTGACACTCAAGAGTATTTGCTCTCTGTGTTTGAGAAGTGGGCAGGGCAGAAGGGCAGTGGCCCTACCAGCCACCCGGCCCAGCCCAGCTCAGCTGTCACAGCATAGCCTGTCGCAGCCCAGCCTGTCACAGCCCAGCCTATCACAGCCCAGCCCACCACAGACACAGGTGCAGCCCAGCCCCCTGGTTGTGGCTTCTGTTGAGATGTAACCTAAGTGTCCAGCTGGTGTCACATGGCCATGAGTCACAGTACGTGGCCTGGACCCGAGGCCAGGTCAGGACCTAGGATGTCCCCACCAGGACAGGGCAGCTGTGTGGCCCCTGTCCCCTGGAAGCAGGTGCGCAGGCTGACGGGCCTGGGTTTCTGTGCAGGAGGGAGCCAGCTCCCCTGGGACCCTCACTTGGCGCCACCGTCGTGTAGCCGGGTGGGCAGGTTTCAGTTGGGACAAATCTGCTGCCACACTTAGGACTGAGTGAGGTCCCCAAGGGGGAGGGAGGGAGCTGCCCCTCATGGTCCCTCTGACCCGCCGGTCACAGGAGCTCGTCCCCAGAGATGGGGCTTCGGCTCCCTGCAGGGCGCCAGGGCCCACCGCCTCCAGCCTCCTGGGCCTTGTCCCCTCGTCAGTCCTTCGACGTGGCCTCTTATGAGAGCTGGAGGCCCCTCCTGCCCTTTCAGGACGACTCAGGGTTTCCTCGGCCTCGGGTCAGGGGGCTGGCCCTGGACAAGCTGATCAGAGGCTGGGCCTCCGTCGGGCGGGAGCTGGGCTGCGGCTCTGACAGGAGGGGTTCCTTCGCCAGAGTCTTTGTTGGTCATTTCACGGGTTAACCGAGACTGTGAAAGAGAAGGTGGCACTTTGCATTTGTGGTCTCGTTTTTATACGACTGAAAACCCCCTAAACTGTCCTGTGCCCACCATGGGTGTGCGGTTAAGACCGGTAAACACTGCTTTTATTTACACAAAACCACGGGTGTCCCACGGGTGGGCGGGACTAGGGTGGCGGACGCTGGCCCAGGAGCTGGCCCCGGTGCCAGGTGTTAAAAGCCAGCTGCCTGGTGTCCTGGGACTCCGGGAGCTGTGTCTGCCCCAGCTTCCTGACCCACAGCTTCCCCCTCGCTGGGCTGTCCTCTGCTTTCCCCGGGGGGCTCCCTGGCCCCACGCTGTCTGGCACTTGTTGGCAGCCGTTCCCATGTGTCAGCTGGTCCGTTTTCACCCTGAGAAGCCCACCTGCTCCCTTTCATGAGGGTTAAGCCCGTTCTCCTTTCGTGCCTGCCCTCCGGCCTGGCGAGCGCGCGCACTGTCTCTCTGGACCCAGGGCTCATTGCCCTCGAGCCTCCACATGGGCCCTCATATTCATCAGCCTTGTCATCACTCACACATCTTCCCAGCTCTTTTTTCACCTAAATTCAAGACATTTTCCTTGTCAAGATGTCAATCTTTTCTCTCAGCCAGATGTCCCAAAATCCCGAGTGTGCCACCTGACCGTGGTGTCGCGCTGGCTGTCAGATAGGACGGGCTGGGGCCCCTCGGTCTGGTCTGTCCTCTGGTGGCTGCGGGGCCCGCCGGGCAGGCTCCTGGCTGCATTGCCGACCTTTCTTCCAGCCTGGTTTGCTCAGCCACGGAGTCTTCCCGGGATCACCACCCTGGGACGTTCCCGCCGGGCGCCCTCCCAGCGCTCCACTGCCTGCAGGGACCACATGTCGGGGACGCCTCTGCCGTTGCTGTGTCTGTGGCTGCACGGTGGCGCGTCCCTCCTCTGAGCTCGTGCTGGTGGTCCCGATCACTCCCTCCTGGCGGGTCGGGACACTGCCTATTGCTCCCTGCAGGCAGCGTCACTGTGCTTTTTGTGGTTTTAGGAACAGCGGCCCCTCTCTCATCTCTCCTCCTCTCCGCGGTTTCCTGAGGTTCTAGAACCACGTGCCACTGTCCACTGGACAGAGCCCAGAGCCTCCTGCCCGCTCTGTTCCCCGCCTGACCCACTGCCCCGCCGTTCCCCTGCGGAGGAGGGAGGCGAGGCGCTCCCTGTCTGCTCCCTGGTGATGATAAGGTTTCGGTCCCCTCGCAGAATGCCACCCTGCTCCTGGCGGGCGGGGTCTGCTCTGGGGTTCCCCCGCCCTCATTCCATACCAGGCCGTGGTCTCGCTCCGACCCTTCATCCAGTTCTTGCAGCTGAATCCTGCATCCCTTGCTGGCTCCTGTCCTTGTCCTCCTGTTGCCGTGACCTCGTCGCCATCTCCGGGGCTGATGGTGTAGCCTCGCTCCCCGGGGGGGCTGTGGGTCTGGGCCCCCATGCGGTGCCGGCGCTGGCCTCCTTGGAGCCCACTGTGCTCTCTTTCAGGGCCCGCGCATGGGCACCTTCATCGGCGTCTACCTGCCCTGCCTGCAGAACATCCTCGGCGTGATCCTCTTTCTGCGCCTGACGTGGATCGTGGGGGCCGCCGGCGTCCTGGAGTCATTCCTCATCGTGTCCATGTGCTGCACCTGTGTGAGTGACCAGCTGGCCTGGCGTGGCCTCCCTGCCTTTGGGCCTGTCCGTGTGGACGGCTGGGCCCTCAGGGGCTCGCTGCACTGGGATGCCGAGGGGCCTTGGTAGACGCCACCCCCAGGGGCAGCCTCCTTGCCAGGGCTGGTGTGAGTGCAGGGAAAACGGGCCACGCTGGGCTGTGGGTCCCCACCGGGCTGTTGATTTTCTGGAGGATGCCTTATTTCACTGCACAGGGGGGAGCCTCACAGGGGGGGAGGGGGGGTCGCTGTTACCACTTGCGAGGGTCTTGCATTGTGACAAGGTCCCCTTTCAGTTTGGAAGCATCTTGGCATATTTGGGGATCCCTGTACACAGGAAGGGACCCACCTCGCTGACCCATTCAGCCCCAGACCCACCGCTCGGCCCCCTCGGCACTGCGTCCCTGTCCTTGCCTGTGTTAGTGACAGGAAGTCTCGTCTCCCAGTGCTGTGGCGTCTGGTGCCTTTCGACGCCCCTCGGTGGCTCCTGGACCAGCCGCACCCTTCCTGCTCCCTCGAGTCTTGTTTTGAGGAGGGTCGTGGAGCAGGTTTCATCAGCTGGGTGTCACCTGGAGACATTCTGTCTGAAAGAATTCAGACAACGCAGACGAGCGAGAGTCCCCTGGAGCCCACTCCGCCGCTCTGCCCCACCCCTGGCCGCGTCTCTGGCCGCCGTGGGGACTTCCCCATGCCCGACTGCGGCCATGCAGTGGTGTGGATGCCTAAACAGCCTCACTGTGCTCTTCTATTCTTTCACCGGATGACTCTGGCACAATCTTTGGAGTAATTGCCACACACACCAAAAAAAAGGGCGGTAAAAAGCAGGATAAAGTGTAGGGCCTTATTCAAGCCGTAAACGCACCCTGGTGGGGAACTGGGTCAGCGGTCGCTGAGGCCCTGGGCTTTCCTGCGGCACTGTCCCCTCTGGTCCTGAGGTTGTAAACGAATTGCTCCCCAACTTACGGGTGTGGCCGCTTTCCTGAGCAGGCGGTGAGAGGGGGTGGTGGGCCCGCCCTGGACAGCTCCGGCCGTCCTCCAGCCCCACGTGGGGGCAGGTGCCTCCAGGGTCCCCCACACCCCACAGAGAGGTGGGCGCCAGGCAGAAGCTGGCCTTTCAGCGTGGGACGGGCTCTGAGTGGGTGTTTCCTGGGTGCCCTGCAGGAGCTCAGCTTTGGGGTTCAGTGGGACAGGATGGGGGCCACTGTCCTGAGCAGCTGGAGCCTCTCCGCCGGTCACTCAGCAGCCCCTTTGCGCTCTGGAGCTGGGGGCGAGGGTGGTGCTGCCCCAGGCCCGAGCCGTCATCTCAGTGCCGGGCGGCCCTCAGAAGTGCCCTTTACTCTAAAAGGGCCACCTGTCCTTTTGCAGACAATGCTGACCGCCATCTCCATGAGCGCGATTGCAACCAACGGCGTGGTCCCAGGTAAGCGGGTGTCATCTGCAGTGAAGCCTTCTCTCGTGGGCACAACAGCCGAGTCCTGTGCATCCTGGTGCACGCTCTCCTTTCATTTTGACCGTGACCTTGACACTAGCCTTTCACCCACGTTGGCCTCGGGTGAGGCAGACAGTGGGCCCGTGTGGACACGCCATTGCCCACCAGGCATCCAGCCTGGAGGGGGCTGCCTGTCACTGGTGTCTGAGGACAGGGGTCTCCATGTCCGGAGGGGGCGGGCGGGCAGGAGAGGGACGCCCTCTCAGCAGGACTCAGCCAGATCCTTCTGGAAGCCTTGTCAGTGGTTACCTCGCCTGTGGGCACACGGATGATGAGAGCTGGTGCCCCTGGGTCCTGGCCTCTTCCCCTGTCCCCAGGGCACAGTGGGGCCTCCCTAAGACTGGGGTGGGGGTGCTGCCCTGCGCTCTGAGGCTGCCATGAAATTGAGATTCTCCTCAGAGCAGAACCTACGTAAATGCTGCCAGGACTTTTCTCCTTTGTTTGTTGAGGAAGATTAGCACTGAGCTAACATCTGCTGCCAGCCCTCCTCAATCATCCTCTTCTTGAGGAAGACTGGCCCTGAGCTAACATCTGTGCTCATCTTCCTCTACTTTATACGTGGGACACCTGCCACAGCATGGCTTGTCAAGCAGTGCCCTCTCCACACCTGGGATCTGAACCGGCGAACCACTTTCTATGGAGAACTTAACCGCTGGGCCACCAAATGTGCAAACTTAGCCACTGTGCCACCGGGCTGGTCCCCTGCCAAGACGTTTCTTATTAGAGCCGGCCCCGTGGCTGAGTGGTTAAGTTCGCGCCCTCGCTTTGGTGGCCTGGGGTTGCCTGGTTCAGATCCTGGGTGCAGACATGGCACCGCTTATCAAGCCACGGGTTTAGCCCTGACTTCTGCACAAAGGGGCCAGCGTCCCACGAGCATTGCTTCCCTTTGATTCTGAAGTTTAATTTCCCACAAACCGTCACTCTTGTTTAAACCGAGTCATTTCCAAGACTACGCTGGAGCCCCACAGCGGCCGCATTACCTCTAGCACCATTTGACCACAGCGTAGGGACGGAGGGCTCAGCAAGCCGGGAGGTCAGGACGGACTTCCCGGGGTCCCCTGCGGTGCCCTGTGGCCTTTCACTCTGAGACCAGGCCGTTTGCTTCCCCATTTGCAGGATGGTCACTCTCTGGGGGCTGGGCAGGCAGTGCCAGGGGAGGGCGGGGCGGTGGGGCCCGAAGCCCCGGTTGCCCCTTAGCCTGCTGTTTATGTCTCGTGAGCGACGTGTGGGCACAAGGCCCCGTTTCTTTGTGCCCTGTGTTTGAGGAGCTGCAACGATGCCAGTTCTGGTCCCTGCAGTTGGTGCAGCGCATAAACGAGGCCCAGCTTGTGAGCACCCCAAGTTCCTGCCCCTCTGCCCGGGACCCCTGCTACCGAGCGTGGGGCAGTGGTGCTCCCTGGCCCTGTGGACATGGCAACGGCATGGGGAGTGGCCGTCTGCCTGCTCCCAGGAGAGCGCAAGAGGCATCCCTGGTGGGTCTGTCCGCCTGGGAGTGGGGACACGTCTCATTCTGCTGTGACACGTCCAGGAGGAGAGCTCCTTCTCTGGGCTCAAGGCCCAGCTGGGAGGCTGTGACCAGACTGGGTGCTCCAGGAGGGCATGGGGCGTGCTCACCAGGGGACGATCGCAAGGCAGGTTGGCTTGTAAGTTTGCTTTTCAGAAAGTGGGGTGCGCCCTGAGAAGTTCTCCAGTATTTGAGCTCCTGCCACGGTCTGCTGGTTGGTGTCTGAGTGTGGTCTCACCCGACCAGCAGAGTGGCTAAGGACAGAGCTGTGGGGCCGTGGGGTCACCCACACTCTTTGGATGTGAGACAGAAGTGATGCCTATGCATCTGTTGGTTTCTTAGGCTTTTGGGGCAAAAGTTTTCAGAATCGAGGTGCTGAGTCTGACCTCGAACGTGCAGACTCCTCATGGGCGGCTCTCGCACTCATGGCTGTTTTTCACCACGACCCTCATGTAGTCACAGCCTCCAGGAGCGCCTGTTTTGTGAAGCCTGGCCGCTCGGTAACCGGTGCGTCCCTGACCTGCTGCTTCTCTGGCATTTTCACAGCTGGTGGCTCGTACTACATGATATCACGGTCTCTGGGGCCTGAGTTCGGAGGGGCCGTGGGCCTCTGCTTCTACCTGGGCACTACGTTCGCAGGGGCCATGTACATTTTGGGGACCATTGAGATTTTTCTGGTAAGTGTTTTGTCTGGGGTGGTTTCCTTGTCTAGGCGCATAGGCCACAGTCAGCTTACAGTGGATCCTGGAAGGGCGCCGTGAGCCCGTCTGTCCCAGAACCCTTGGAATCCACCCTGTGGCACATGGTGTCCTCCTAAACTGTCCTCACCGCGTTGCTCTGGACGCCTGCCTCCTCAAGCTCTCGAAGGCTGGCCCGTCCGTCTCTTGGGCTTGGGCTGTGGCTGGAGCCACCAGGCGACGTCTGTTCGGCAGCGACCCGGTGTCCCTCCCAGCTGCCTTTTGGGGTCAACCCCAGGGTGCTTGCCGAACGGATGTCCGTGTGTGTGATGAGCTGCGGCCTGAGCCCAGGAGTGAGGCCTGAGCCATCTCAGGAGGTGGGGCTGGGGGAAGAGGTTCCTTCGGCCCCGATTCTCGCCCTTTCCTGTGGTCCCTGCTTGGTTTCTCGGTCAGACACGGCTGCCCAGCAGGGTGCTCAGCAGATGGCAACGTAGACTTCCAAATTGCCGGGCTGGCTGGGGTGCGGGTCGTGTGTGGTCTCCTGGAGCCTGCAGGCTGTGAGCTCACGGGGCACGGCCCAGCGGAACAGCTTCTGTGACCTCAACCCCGAGGGCAGCACTTCTTGTAAAGCCTTTCTTCTCCAGTGTTCCTTGTCGGCTGGCAGATTTCTGGGCCCCTCTGCGGGAGGTTTTTCCCCGAAACTGGAAGCTGAAGTATTTACACTTAGTCATTTGGTGTGTTTTAAGTGTAGTTGCCTCCCTGGTTTCCCAGACCCCTCAGAGGTCACTGTGGGAGAGCCCGCTGGTCCCCCTTCCATCCTGCTCCTGCCCCAGTGTCGCGGGGTGGCTGCTGGGAGTGCCAGCGCCACCTGCACTTGGGGTTCCTGATGGCGGGCGATGGGATGACGTGTTCCCCGAACCTGGTAGTCAGGTCCACATGCCTGATCCTGCCTGCGTCTCAGTTCCTCCAGCCTCAGCAGGATGCCCTGAGCACCTGTCCTGTGTGGCCAGACTCAGAGCCAGCCCAGCGTGGTTCTCGGGCGGCTGTGCTGGCCTGGCCCTGGGTTCTCCGAGCTGGAATTACATCCCTGTCAGCAGAAGAACGTTGCTTCTCCTTTAAGAGGACAGTGGGGTATCCTCGTTTCTAGAGCTCCTTCACTTTGAAGGGCCCTAAGTTTCGTCTCAAGGGTGTTCTGCTCCTCACCGTTTGATGCCCCTGTTTTGCGCATCCCAGGGTCCGCTCTGAATGCATTCTGGTGGTGAGGGGCTCCCGGGGGAGGAGGCGGCCCGACGGCCGAGCTGCTCCAGAGAGGGGCTGTTCAGACGGTGCTGGAAGCTGTCTTGCCCTGTCCACCCCGTGTGGTCATATTCCAGGCGGGGGCGGGCGGGCAGCCTCCTGGACCCTGCTTTGTCCCCACAGACTTACATCTCCCCGAGTGCGTCCATCATCCAGGCCGATTCGGTGGACGGCGAGGCGGCGGCCATGCTGCACAACATGCGTGTGTACGGAACGTGCACGCTGGTCTTCATGGCCATGGTGGTCTTCGTGGGCGTCAAGTACGTCAACAAGCTGGCCCTGGTGTTCCTGGCCTGCGTGGTGCTGTCCATCCTCGCCATCTATGCTGGCGTCATCAAGACCGCCTTTGACCCCCCGGACATCCCGTGAGTCCTGGGGCCCGTGGTCGGACGTCTGCTCGAGGTCCTGGCCCGGGTCAGAGAGACACAGCGTCTTCCCACCTGGGGCGTGATTCAGGCTTCATCTGTGGCCGTGTCGGGCGGGCCTGGGGTGGTGGCGCGCTGTGTCCTGCAGTCTCCCTTCTCTCGCTGGGGTCGGGCGTGAGCGGTCAGGAAGCTTTCCCAGCCGTGCCTCCTGCAAGGGTAGGACAGGAGGTTTTGTGAGGTTGGGGGTCATGTAGGGAGGCCGGCGGCCCTGAGGACAGTCAGATAGGACCGAGCTCCTCCCGGGTGTGGCCCCGTCCTTGGCAGCTCCCCGTGTCCTCGAGGAAGCTCTGGAGTTCTTTTCTTGTCCCACCTTTGCATGAGGATGCCAAGTTGGAGGGAGGTGGTCCAAGGTCATAGAGTGACTGAGGGAGTCTGCCCGAGTGGGCCCGCCGCCCGCAGGTTGGATCAGGAGGAACCTGGGTGGACTGGGCGCGCCTGGTGCTGAGCCCCCTCCCGGCTCCTGTGTTTGCCGTCTCCACGTGGAGGAAGCCACCTGTGGTGGGAGCGGCCGCGTTCATACTTGCGTCAGACACCCCAGAACAGAGAGCGGCCGAGCGGGCTGTGGCTCAGCCCCACGCTGCCTACGAGCCTGCGATCGGGGAAGTGTGGTGTGTCCATAAAAATAACCCATAACCAATCTATCAATGAAAATTGGGTGAGTTTATTCTGAGCCACATCTGAAGACTAGCTTAGCCCAGGGCTTTCCTTCCTCAAGGAAGGAGGGGCACCAAAGAAGTGGGGTGCACAGTGTGGTTATATACCCCAAAGAGGATGTTTCACATATGATTGAAATGCCCCTTTTGCAATAGTCACGAGACTGCTCTGTGGGCACAGCGATTGATGGATACAGTGGGTAGTGGGTTTGCTGTCTTGGTGGACACAGCAGAGAGCAGGTCTGTTGTCTGGAGCAGGCCGGTCACAGGTGAGCACAGCAATCAATTCCTGGCCTAGGGAGAGATGCTTATCCTTAAGGAGATGCCAATGTGGGAGAAGTTGCATCTTTATCTTAAGGCCATTTGTTCTTGTCTTTGGGACACAGCAAATGCTTAAAGCAGATACACAGTGCGTACTCAACGGCCACGTCAGGCCCTTTTGGAAAGACAAGGTCACCAATGGCTTCCTCGTGTACTCCAGTACATCCTATTGCTTGCCATTTGTTTGTCAGGCCTCAAGGGGCTGCTGGAATCCTGCTTAGATGTTGATCTCTAGCAGCTCACGCGGCTGTTCTGTCACGCTGAGTGGAGAGTGTCAGAAGCTACTTAGAGGGGACCCGCACACCTCCATTTGGTCCCCTGAGAAAAGCAGAGGGAGCAGCTTCACGAGGGAGTTGCGTGTCTCATTGCGTCCCTGTTTCTGCCCCAGGGTCTGTCTGCTGGGGAACCGCACGTTGTCAAGACGTGGCTTCGACCTCTGCGCCAAAGTCCACACTATCAATAACAGCACGGCCACCACTGCGCTCTGGGGCCTCTTCTGCAACAGCTCCATGCCCAATGCCACCTGCGACGAGTACTTTGCCCAGAACAACGTCACGGAGATCCAGGGCATCCCCGGGGTGGCCAGCGGCGTCCTCCTGGGTAAGGGCCTGGTGGGTTTTGGCCAGGGCCATGTCGTGTGAGCATGAGTCCCTGGGTCCCGTCCTTCTGCCCAGCCCCCGCCTACACTGCCCCCTCCACCACCGCTGACCCTCCCAGGGCCCGTGATTGGTATCGTGGAGGCCAGCCGGTCAAGTACCTCCCTGAAGTGTTTTAGAATTTCATAGCACTGTGCATGGGGAACTTACTCTCTTAACGAGGAAAGTAATTAATAGACTGCGATTAGGTTTTTTCCTGTTTCTGTATTCTTCTGTGATAAGAAGTTGGGCCGGCTCCTCCACTGCCCCAGGGAGATGCCTGACCTCTTAGGCAAAAGGAAGAGAATGATCCTGAAACCTGAGCTGGTCCTTGGCTGCCCTGGGGTAGATGGGCAGTGTCTGTTCTTCTGAGGCTGTGACAACAGTGGGTGTTGGGGGCAGGCAGGGCCATGCTGAGTCGAGATGGGGAGATTGGGGGACGGCTACACTGACCACCACTCAGCGTTCCTGGGAGCATGGGGGTCCTGACGCTCAGAGGTCCTGACTCCTGAGCCCAGCCCACCACTTCTGAGTTCAGGTTCTCAGCCAAAGTCGCAGAGCAAGACTCCTGGAGGGGGTGGCCGTTGACAGGTCACACTGGGGCAAAGATGAGGAGGCAGAGGGAGGATGCCATGTTCTGAGGGGCAGGAAGGGAAGTGAGGTGTGGGGAGAGCTGCAGAATCGGGAGTCCCCGTGAGGAGAGGGGTCCCCGTGAGGAGAGGGTCACCCTGAGGAGAGGGGTCCCCATGAGGAGAGGGTCCCGGTGAGGAGAGGATCCCCGTGAGGAGAGGGTCACCGTAAGGAGAGGGTCCTCGTGAGGAGAGGGTCCCCCGTGAGGAGAGGGGTCCCTGTGAGGAGAGGGTTCCCTTTGAGGAGAGGGTCCCCGTGAGGAGAGGGGTCCCCGTGAGGAGAGGGGTCCCCGTGAGGAGAGCGTGCCCCTGAGGAGAGGGTCTGTGAGAAGAGGGTTTCCTGTGAGGAGAGGGACCCTGTGAAGAGGAAGGGAGTCCTTGGTGGGAGGGGGGCTAGAGTCTGCACAGGGGGTCTGCATAGGTGGAAGGTGGGCCCGGGTGCTCGCCTGGATTGTGTGTGAAGGTTGCCCCTCCATCTCGTGAAGTGGTGGCTGACTGGCCCCCTCCAAATGGAGCCCTTCACTTCCAGCTCAGGCAGCTTGTCAGGGACACCTTCCTCATTCCAGTAAAGTTTCTTCTTCGAATTTGCCTTTAGGACCCAAATCTTCCCCTCAGGTTGGGTGGAAGTCCTTTCCTCAGAGATCGGTTTCTTTGAGGTAGATGTCCTTGTCCTCCCGTGAAGTGGGAGCCCGCAGGGGAGCACGAGCTGCATTAACGTTTCACCACCAGTGTCGTTTGCTGGGGCTGCCCAAGCATGTGAGCCCTGATGGAAGGTTCTGGAGTCCCATTACCACGTCTACTCTTACCCCCAGATAACCTGTGGAGTGCATACGCAGACAAGGGGGCGTTTGTGGAGAAGAAGGGCGCATCTTCCATGGCTGTGCCGGAGGAGAGCAGAGCCAGCGGGCTGCCCTACGTCCTCACGGACATCATGACCTACTTCACCATGCTGGTCGGCATCTACTTCCCCTCGGTGACCGGTGAGCCCCCCAAGCTCTAACACACTCATTGCTCCCCTTTCTTTCCCGTTTGGCTCAAGAAACGAGCCTGAGGGTGTCAGCCCCCGGGCTGTGCTGACTGGGGTGTGGGACGTCGCGGGGTCTACAGGAGCCTGTTCCGTGCTCTCCCGAGAGGCCTGTGTTTTTAGAAGCAGCCCTGTGGCTGTGGCGGTTAGGAGTGGACGTGAGGGCTGTCAGGCCAGGAGCCCAGCTGTCCTTGTCCTAATAAGAAAGTGGCACGTGTCTGTCCCTCTGGTCCTCGCCTGGGTCTGCTCCTGCTCCCCACTCGGAGCCTGTCCCCGTGGAAGGTCCGCTCGCCCGCCGCTAGACTTCCTCTCAGCCCTCCCAGGGGCAGTGGCCGCGGGAAGGCGTTGCTGAGCGTTTCTCTTTAGTCTCAGCCTCCCTGCGCCTTGCAGCCGAGGTTCCTCCTTCCCCTGCCTCACTTCCTCCGTTTCCAAAGGTATCATGGCGGGCTCAAACCGGTCCGGGGACCTCAAGGACGCCCAGAAGTCGATCCCCACAGGGACCATCTTGGCCATCGTGACCACGTCTTTTATTTGTATCCTTGAAGGAGTGTGGGAGGTGCAGGCACCAGGGAAGGTGTGGCCCCCAGCGCTCTACTCAGCTCACTGTGGTGCGGGCCCCAGCGTTGGGTGGGCTTCCCTGGTTCGGACGAGTTCTGACCTCACATCTGTCCCTTAGAGGGGGCGCTGGGCTGGCGTGGGTACCATGCGAGGAAGTAAAAGACGAGGCCTCTGGACTCGAGTCTTCACAGTCGGTTATGGAATGTGACGTTGTATGTAAATTATATGTAGTAAGCCTGTTATTAGGAGTAACGGGTAATGTGTATTAGTAACGTGTAACTGCACACATATTATGCAATAGCTGTGCTCGTCACCATGTTTCAAGCTGGGTCACGGTTTGAGGTGCCAGCAGAGCCTTTTCTCGCTCAGTGAGGTTTGTCCCTTCTAACCGAGTGAGCGTCTCCGGCCTGGTCCCTGTGGGGGTCATGCTGCAGGTCAGCCCATCCTGACTGACCGACGCCCCGTTCTGTGGAGCCAGGACGGAGTGGTGAGGAAGGGACCGGGTCACAGGGACACAGTGGTGCGGGCAGCTTGGGTGCCGGGTTGGTCCAGGCCCTGCTGCCAGCGCATCGTGCCCACTGATTCCTTGACACGAGCTACAGACCTCTCCTGCATCGTGCTTTTTGGAGCCTGCATCGAGGGCGTGATCCTACGAGATAAGTATGTTGATTTTCATTTGCAACTTCTAGAAAGTTCTGAGGTCAACGTTGGTTTACTTGAAGATGACTTTAGTTTTGCAACTGGGAGCATCCTAGGATTTCAAGCTTCCTGTGTGGAACAGGAAGCCACATGTTCCCCTTGTTGGGGTCCATTTGGTCTGATGTGTTCTTCCCTCTGCTGCTTCAGCCTAGAGCTGGGGAACCACAGAGTAACTTGGGACCCTGATAGGACTGGGGTGCGGGGCTCTCGATAGAGACCTGGGAGACTCTGACAGAGCCGGGGGCACGGGGCTCTCGATAGAGACCTCAGAGACTCTGACAGAGCCGGGGGCACGGGGCTCTCGATAGAGACCTGGGAGACTCTGACAGAGCCGGGGGCACGGGGCTCTCGATAGAGACCTCAGAGACTCTGACAGAGCCGGGGGCACGGGGCTCTCGATAGAGACCTGGGAGACTCTGACAGAGCCGGGGGCACGGGGCTCTCGATAGAGACCTCAGAGACTCTGACAGAGCCGGGGGCACGGGGCTCTCGATAGAGACCTGGGAGACTCTGACAGAGCCGGGGGCACGGGGCTCTTGATGGAGACCTTGAGAGACTCAGATAGAGCCGGGGATGTGGGATTCTTGATAGAGACCTGGGAGACTCTGATAGAGCCGGGGATGTGGGGTTCTTGATAGAGACCTGGGAGACTCCATCAGCCCTGCCGCTCACTGGAGGAGTGGCCAGTGCTGCAGGCCATCCTTCACCAACCCAGCTTCCTGGTGGGTGCAGGTCCGTCAGCCCCTGGGAGCATGAGGGTCCTGCGTGGTCCCTGACAGTCCATGCTTGTGCCATCTGTCCACTGCAGTGTGCAGGAGTGGCAGTGGCTGTGTGGACAGGGGCTGGGCCGTGGCTCCCCTGCTCCTGACAAGGACCCTGGGTTGGGGCAGGACCCATCTGTTCACTTGGAGTGGGAGTGGCCTTATTCCTATGAGACGTGGGAGGACATTTTACATCTTCAGCTCATGTTTTGAACACGCCCTCCCCGTGCCCCTCACAGGTTTGGGGAGGCCCTGCAGGGGAATCTCGTCATTGGCATGCTGGCCTGGCCATCTCCGTGGGTCATTGTCATCGGCTCCTTCTTCTCGACCTGTGGCGCCGGCCTGCAGAGCCTGACTGGGGCGCCGCGCCTGCTGCAGGCTATCGCTCGGGACGGCATCATCCCTTTCCTCCAGGTGAGCACGCAGTTGCCCGCTGGCCCTGGGACTGTTCCCCTTTGGAGAGCAGGAGATCGTCCCCAAGAGTCTGTCTCCAGGGCACCATCTTTGTGGTTAAAGATGGTAGGACGTACGTCCCGCCTCCAGCCTGGCCCCCGACCTGGTGCCCACTGGGCTGAGGGCTCTGGTGCCATGGTGGAGGCAGCCCCTTTCCTTCCTTGGTTGTGGCAACCGTTCAGAGGAGTGACCGTGTGCGCCTCCCCTTCCCATGGTGTCGGCAGCCGTCCTGCTGTGGCCCTGCAGGATGCTGCGCCCAGGACTGTCCCACCGTGGCAATGACAAGGGACACAGTGTCCAGGGGCCGTCCTTCCTCCAGTTGGGGCTCACGCTTTCTGGAATGCACTTGTGGCCGTAGATGCATTCGTGTCCTGGAATGAATGCATAGCCCAGGTGGCTTCAACACTACAAGCTCATTTTCTCACAGCTCTGGAGGCTGACATCCAGATCTGGGTGTGGGCAGGGCTGGTTCCTCCCGAGGCCTCTCTCCTCGGGTGTAGACGGCTGTCGTCTCCCTGTGTCCTGACACAGTCGTCCCTTTGTATGTGTGTGTCCTGATCTCTTTCAGTAACGAGACCGGTCAGGTTGGGTGAGGGTCCTCCCCAAGAGCTCTGTGCAGGCTCTGTGTCCAAACATGGTCACCTTCTGAGGTGCTGGGGTCGAGACTTCACCTGTGAATCTTGGGGGAAGCGACGCACCTTTGTGTTTGTTGATTGAGTATCTGAGGCCTGAGGCTGATGAACGTGGCAGTCATGGTCTGGTCCTCGCGGCTCCAGCGATCCGTCCTTTTCACCTTTGTTTCCTGAAACTGATTCTGGCCGCTTCTGGTTTCTTCACCTTTTGTGGCTTCTGTCTGTTGGCTCAGCTGCTGGTGAGGTCGTGGAGCGTGCGCTGACACACAGAGCCCATGCTGGATTGTGTATAACAGTCAGGAGCATGGGCGCATGTGTTGGGGCAGGTGGCCTCATGGGCAGCCCCATGCCTGTCCCCCGACTCCCCCTGAGCCTCTGCTGGGTGGCACCGCATCATGGAGTCTGTTCATGCTTTATTCTGTGTCTGCAACGTGCTCTGAGTGTCCCCTCCCTGGACCACTGCCAGCAGACAGTGTGGCAGAGCAAGCTTTTAAAAGCCTGGTGTGCCTGGGGCGGAGTGTGGCCTTCCGGAAATTGCTGCCCCACGTGGCTGTGGTGAAGGCTCCAGGTGCCCTGCTATGAGGTCCTTGCGGGGTTCTCCCTGCAGGTATGCGCTGTGGGGACCCGCTCCTCCCCCCTTGAGGCTGCCCTCAGGATCCCAGGAGCCCCTGGTCTAACACATGGGTGTGTCGCCCTGCACCCCGGCTGGTGCTCTGCGTGGGTCCTGGGTCTGAGGTACTGGGGCACTGTTGGCCCTCGTAGGTTCTGGGTGTCGGGTTTTCTTTGCAGACCCGGCCAGTAAGGTCCAGGATGTGCCATGAAAGCCTGTTTCTGCTGGTTGCATCTCTGAGACCTCTGTTGGGTTGGACCCGACTGGCGTGGCTTCTCACCCGAATGTAAGATGTCCCTGTGGCTCCCTGCCGCTCGGCCACCAGCCCACGTGCTGTCCTCCCTGCAGGTGTTCGGCCATGGGAAGTCCAACGGGGAGCCCACGTGGGCCCTGCTGCTCACGGCCCTCATCTGCGAGACCGGCATCCTCATTGCCTCCCTGGACAGCGTGGCCCCTATCCTCTCCATGTGAGTGGCCGCGGGCGCTGGGGGGGCATGTGGGGACCAGGCTGTGGGAGTGTGGCTGCCGCTTGTCAACCTCCAGGGGGACGTGAGGCCTGTGCTCCGGGGCTGGCCATGTGCTCAGAGGACAAGTAATAGACAAGAACGGGCATGGGTGGCCAAGTCACTTGTGGGACAGTGACATGGATGAGAGGGGGACAGGGAGACCCCACGGGAGGGAACAGTGA
>NC_060275.1:120422524-120442351 GCF_021613505.1 Equus quagga
AGACCCCACGGGAGGGGACGGTGACATGGATGAAGGGGGCAGGGAGAGTCCGTGGAAGGGGACGGTGACATGGATGAAGGGGACAGGGAGACCCCACTGGAGGGGATGGTGACGTGGATGAGGGGGGCAGGGAGACCCCACAGGAGGGGAGGATGACGTGGACGAGTGGGCTCACTGGGAGGTGGAGGGCTGGGGCTCCCACAGGACGGGCAGCTTGCTGGGCCCACCGTGGGGCCTGGCCAGTTCCTGACGCTGCTCCCTGTGTCCCCAGGTTCTTTCTCATGTGCTACATGTTTGTGAACCTGGCTTGCGCTGTGCAGACCCTGCTGCGCACACCCAACTGGCGTCCGCGCTTCAAGTACTACCACTGGTGAGCGCCCCCGAGGGCGGCCCCCTGGGTCCCAGTGCACACAAGTACTACCACTGTTGAGCCCCCCGAGGGCGGCCCCCTGGGTCCCAGCACACACAGCAGGTCTGCAAGGCAGCTGCCCCTGAGTCCCCAGGCCACATGGGGCCCTGATCGTCCTCCAGAATGAGCCCGGCCAAGCTGACGAGGGCTCTGTGTCTGTTTGTCAGCCTGGGTCACCTGGGCATCCCGAGCCACGTGGATCCCACCTTCGGTCAGCCTCGGCTCTCCTGGATCCGAGCGTGGGATCTCGGGCTGCTGGCCGTCCGTGTTCCCAGTGCGTCGGGTGCTCTGGGGGGACACATGAAGCCCGTTTTGTTCCAGGTCCAGAGGGGAGCCGAGCAGGTGGTCAGCGTAGTCGTGGGGTCATCTCAGCCCTTGGAGACGGTTGGGGGCAGAGGACCCGGTTGCCAGTTGTCATTGCTGTTTTCTCAGAGTAGCTGAAGGATTTTCACTAAGGGACCAGTAATGTTTCTGAGGCAGCTGTTCACATGCCAGTTTGAGGCCCTGGGTGCGGGGCTGGTGGGTGAGTTGTGGGGCCACATGGGGGCCGGTGCGTGAGCTGTGTGTCCTGCAGGACGCTGTCCTTCCTCGGCATGAGCCTGTGCCTCGCGCTGATGTTCATCTGCTCCTGGTACTACGCCCTCTTTGCCATGCTCATAGCCGGCTGCATCTACAAGTACATCGAGTACCGAGGGTGAGCACTGTGGGCCGTGCCCCACCGCCGCCTCTGTGAGTGCGTGGCGAAGCCGCGCTCCCTGCAGTGGGGCCTCCCTGGGTCTCGTATCCGGGGCTGTTGGGCCCCTCGGCTCGGGCGCGTCGGGGTCCCTCTCCCCGCGGACAGGCACACGGGGAGCTCCGGCAGCCGAGCTGTGAAGCCCAGGTTCCCCTCGGGAGCTGCACGCGGGCAGAGCCAGGTTCTGCCTGTGAGCTTGTCTGCCGCAGGCCACTGTGCTGACGGGCGAGAGCCGCATGGTCACTGTTTTCTGCAGGTTCTGTGTTTGTTAGGATACGTCCTGAGATTTATCTGTGTCCTTGTATAGTAGCCTTAATTTTTTATGCTGAGATTTTTGGCAACTTTGAAATCCATCTGACGATGGCACTGACTTGATGGATTCAGAATTTCCAAAAGCCCACCACAGACAAGTAAACCATGGCTGCAACAGCATGTGTCACCTTGCCCGGTCCCCGACTGGGGCATCTCCTGCAGCCGCCCGGGCCCCTCCAGTGGGGGCGGTGGGGCCTTGTAGGGCGGGCTGGGGGTGGGTGAGACTGCCTGCAGTCCCCTCAGCTCTTTCTCGTGGTTTGGAAGGAGGGTCTGGGGTCCCTGTGCTACTGCTGGTGAGGCTGGGCCTCGTGGAGCCGCCTCTGCCCAGGCCCCCGCCGCCCCGCAGGGTCTCCTCCCCACGTGCTCTCCTCCGTGTCCCCATCTGCCTCCCACTGTGGTCCCACACACAGGTGCCAGTGCCGCGCCCCCCTCCCCGTCCCACCCCCTCCCCACGTCCTGCCCCTTCCAGCGCTCGGCCGGCCTGGGAAGCCCCCTCCTGTCACAGAAGCACTGCAGAGACCCAGCGTTGACCCCCGGGGCTGCCCAGCGGTCCCGGTGGGTGTGCTGCAGGTGGACCTCACTGCTGCTTCCTCGCAGGGCCGAGAAGGAGTGGGGTGACGGCATCAGGGGGCTGTCACTGAACGCTGCCCGCTATGCCCTGCTGCGTGTGGAGCAAGGGCCCCCCCACACCAAGAACTGGAGGTGAGTGCCGGGGCCCCCAGACCCACCTCATGCCGTGTGACCCACGGAGTGCCCCTTTCCAAAGGCAGACTTTAGGGGAGAAACCGCGGCCCCGTTACTAGGAGACGATTGTCTCAGAAGCTTCCAGCGCCTTGTCAGTCCACAGTGGGGCGGCCTGGGCGTGATCAGCTCGAATCTGACCACCCGCTAATGAGAGATCAAGAGGGTGGGCTGGGCCCTGAGCCGGGCCTGGGGTGCAGTGGGTGGGGATGGGGTGGACTCAGCTGCTGGGGTCTTGCCGCAGATGCCGCGGACCGAGGATGTCTGCCTGTGACGGTCGGCTGTCCGTCCTCTCACTTCTGGGAGGAGGTTGGGGAGGGGCTGCCTCAGAGAAATGGAATTTTATCGGCGCTGGAACCCCCTTGACCCCCGTCCCACACGCACCCAGAGGTGGTGCCTGGCTAGCAGATGCCCACCATGCCTCTTGGTCCCTGGCAGGCAGCTCGCTGTTGGTCCGTCCTGCCATCAGTAAGTGTGTGATGTGTTGTCTTGGTGACCGTTGTCCCCTCACAGGCCCCAGGTGCTGGTGATGCTGAACCTGGACGCAGAGCAGCAGGTCAAGCACCCGCGCCTGCTGTCCTTCACCACGCAGCTCAAGGCTGGCAAGGGGCTGACCATCGTGGGCTCCGTGCTGGAGGGCACCTACCTGGACAAGCGTGCTGAAGCCCAGCAGGCTGAGGAGGTGGGACCGGGTGGCAGATGTGGGGTAGGGGGGCTGGGTCTGCGGCCCGGGCCGCTCGCGAAGGTGAAACCAGCATGTCTTCGTCCCTGACTCCCTGAAACGTGTTTTGTGTGCTGTGTCCCCGCCTCCTATCCTTGCGTCCTGAGCTGGGTCCAGATCTGTCTCTGAAACAGGAGTTTCTCGTCGTTGGACCTTCTGACCACAGCTCTTCGACACCTTCAGCATCGGCTGTGCCAGGCAGTGTCCTGCCTCCCTGTTGTGTCACATCTTCTCTTCCCTTCCTTGTTGGCCAGCATGTGTGGGACTCACGCAGGCCTTCCCGTCCAGCTATGCGTGTCTCCAGGCCTCTTGCTCCATAGGTGGCTCTTTCCTCCTGGCTTGCGGGTTGAGCGGCAGCTCCTTTGCCTGCCGTGTGCATGTCTGGGTTGACCGAGTGTCCTGGAACAACCCCTCTGCCGTCTGTGTGTCTGTAAACCGGGGCTGCCCCCAGCCCCCCCAGATTCAGGCCATTCACTGGGGGAGACGGCACGGCTCGGGGCGGGCCTCGATCAGCCAGAGAGCTGCCCTCCTGGGCCTTCAGCGTCTCTGGGTTCAGCGTGAGCTGGAAGGCAGGAGGCAGGCGGGCCCCTTTACTTCCCATCTCCAAGGGCACCAGCGGTCCTCTTTTGGTGCCATTGTAAACCCTCGGGCTCGGGCTTGACCGCTGTTGATCGTGAACCCCTGGTTTAGACTCTGCAGGGTTGACTGTAAGCCGTGGACTTAGGTGTTGCGTCATCGTCCTTGGGGATGTCAAACTCAAAACAAATAGTCTGTATTCAATCAAAGTGCAGTGGGGTCAGGCAGGGAGAGAGGCTCCCATTCTGCGAGGCAGAAATCCAGGAGTCAAAGGTCGCTTTCCCGAGCGAGTTTGAAATCCAGCAGGACGGTTCCACCTGGTGTCTGGCTGCAAGGCTCCTGTGGTTCATGGCTCCGCCAAAGGGGCCCCCAGCCTCGGCCCCCCAGGGCTGGTCAGCGTGGCGACAGAGAAGCCCAGTGTCCACAAGTGGCATCACTTTCATGAAAGGCGTGTCGTTGGTCACTGTGTGTCAGCCTACCCTTGAAACCAAGCCACCCCCGTCAGAGGCCTGGTGCAAGGCAGAGAGGGCAGTGACTGCCCGTGGCAGGGCGTGTGGCCCGTGCCTGTGTTCCTTTCCTGAGTGCACGAGGGGCCACAGTCCTTGGAAGAGTTGTTAGATTGGACACGTTCTAGCAAAGCTTTCAAGGAGCAGGCGTATAGCCCAGGGTCCGAGATGTCCGAATGAGGTGGTGGGGCCCGTGATGGTGGAGATCCTGTATAGGGGACCGCCTCGCGCCGTGTCCCAAGGGCCTTCACCTTGCTCTCCTGCACACGTGTGTCTGCATGCACACCAGGCAGCCTGTCCACTCAAGCACCAGGCCCACGCCTAAATTTCAGGGACCAAAGGCCACGCCCCTGTCAACCCTGTGGCCTCTGTGTGAGGCAGTGATGTGGGTGTGGGGCCTGCCCGTCGCCGCCCCAGCAGCCTCGTGGTGGGTGGGTAGGTCCTGGCATTGCTGCTCCCAGCCTGCTCCTTGGTGCAGTGGCACCGACCCCCTGACCTGTCCCCTCAGAACATCCGGTCTCTGATGGGAGCCGAGAAGACCAAAGGCTTCTGCCAGCTGGTGGTGTCCTCCAACCTGCGGGATGGCATGTCCCACCTCATCCAGTCGGCCGGTCTAGGGGGCATGAAGCACAACACGGTGCTCATGGCCTGGCCCGCGTCCTGGAAGCAGGAGGACAACCCTTTCTCCTGGAAGAACTTCGTCGGTGAGCAGCATCCCCAGGCCTGTGTGCGGGGTCCACAGGCCTGCTGGGTCTCAGGGTCACCAGCCCAAGGGCTGGCTCCAGGAGACCGTTGGAGGCCCCGACTGAGCTGTTTTGCTTGAGAAGCAAACGGCCATTTGAAAACCTTGAGACACCCTCGGTCCTCCCAGCCCTGCCCCTAGTTTGGCACTTCCTGGGGAGGTACCGCTTGGCCACCCTGCGCCCCTCTGGCCAGGCAGCGGAGTCGCTGGTGGAGCGAGGGCTGCCCTCGGCGCCTGGCCCGGGGTGGGGGCTCTGCGGGGACCTGCGGCCTCGCCCATGGCTGCCTCCCTCGCTCGCTGGTGCCTGGCGAGTCCACGGGGCCTGTGGTTCTTCCGAGGCCCCAGTGACCACCCCTGCCTCCCACAGACACCGTCCGTGACACCACGGCCGCGCATCAGGCCCTACTGGTGGCCAAGAACGTGGACCTGTTTCCACAAAACCAGGAGCGGTTCAGCGACGGGAACATCGACGTGTGGTGGATCGTGCACGACGGGGGCCTGCTCATGCTGCTGCCCTTCCTGCTGCGGCAGCACAAGGTGGGGCGCACAGGGGCAGGGCCCATGGGGGGCCAGGGCTCAGGTGGGGGCAGGGGTCACAAGGGGATGGGTCACACCGGGGTGGGGGGTCACATGGAGGGCTGGGGGTCATCGGGGTCTTGGGTCATGGGGGTCAGGGGTTAGGTGGGGGCGGGGGTCTCAAAGGGATGGGTCACATGGGGATGGGGGGCCAGGGGTCATCAAGGTCTCAAGTCATGGGGGGTCAGGGGTTAGGTGGGGGCAAGGGTCATGAGGGGATGGGTCACACAGGGGTGCGGGGGGTCACATGAGGGGCCAGGGGTCATGGGGGCTGGGGGTCACACAGGGGCACTGGGGGGGGTCTCTGTGACGAGGTGGACAGTGGGGGACAGTGGTGCCGGGAGCACCATGCCGGGCAGCTGGGGCCTCACAGCGTCACCCCGCCCCCAGGTGTGGAGGAAGTGCCGGATGCGCATCTTCACGGTGGCCCAGGTGGACGACAACAGCATCCAGATGAAGAAGGACCTGCAGATGTTCCTGTACCACCTCAGGATCAGCGCGGAGGTGGAGGTGGTGGAGATGGTGAGGGCGTGCGGGCACGGGGGCGACCGCGGGCCATTGTGTTCCAACAAAGTTGTGCCGCATTGTCTATTTGGGAGGCCGTCTCGGCTCCCGCGTGCCCTGTGCTGACGTTGCACTAACTGCGGTGGTCACAGCGGTGGGCTGCACCCCAGAGTGTTAGCGTCATGCAGTGTCCCCGGGGTCCCCCTGCCCTGGGTCCCGTCCAGGACCCACCCTGACTTAGCCGCCGTGTGCCCGCAGGCCCTCTGGGCTGTGACAGGCTCTGACTTTCTTCTTTTTGTCACTCTGACAGTTTCGAGGAGGTTGGGTTTTTGTAGAATGTTCCTCGGTTTAGGTTTTCTGATGTTTTTCTCCTGACTGTATTTACGGGTTTACGGGAGGAAGCCGTCAGAGTGAGCCCTCCCCAGTGTGTCCTGTAAGGGGGACGTGATGGTCAACCCGTCACAGGTGCGTGAACCTG
This sequence comes from Equus quagga, assembly GCF_021613505.1. NCBI lineage: Eukaryota > Metazoa > Chordata > Mammalia > Perissodactyla > Equidae > Equus > Equus quagga. The sequence goes on from NC_060275.1 coordinate 120,428,823, forward strand.
CGGTCCAGGTGCCTCGCTGTGAAATCACGGCATTTCCGTGTTCACACGTGTGTCCCAAGGCCAGCTTCCCTCGGGCGTGGGGTGGGGGTCAGGCTCCGCTTCCTGTGGGGGAGCAGCGTTCCCTGTTGGACGGCCCCCCGGGTGTGGTCACCTCCCTGTGTGCGTCTGCAGGGTGGCCTCTCGTGCTGCTCTGCACGCATGCTGTACCGCGCTGTTTATCTTACTAGTCGTGTCCTTCCGACCTCGGCCACTGGGAGGTCCCCAGGCAGCTCCCACCTCCGTTTGCTGTCCCCCATCCTCGCTGTCAGCATCCATCGGCCTAGCCTGTCTGTGTTTGGGATTTCACGCGGTTTAAGGCATCTGGGTTAGGACGGCGGATGCCCTGGCCATGCCCTCGAGGAGGGCCCTGGACAGCAGGGCCACGTCCGTGAGATGTGGCATCGGTGTCACAACTGGGCAGTAACTGTGGTTCTTAGGTTTCACAGCCTCTGGTCGGATTCCGCTTTCTAAGCGGGCAGTGGGTGTGGTTGGTTTGACAATAACATTGTTACAATCACAGCCCTGCCCAGTTCAGTCACAAGGCAGATCAGGTTTAAGTACAAAGGTCGAGGCGTTAGGAGCCTGATTGCATCGCCTTTGTGGAGTGAGAGCAGACCCCTGTCCCTGCCTGGTGCCGACCCTGCTTGACCTTGAGTGGAGGGCGGGCCTTGCCCTGTGAGCAGACCGGCTACAATTGGGTCAGTTAGGCCCCTCCTCCCCATCCTGCTGTTCCTGGGGGGTTCGCCAGGCCAGCCCCACTCCAGGGCCCCCCAGGATGGAACCGGTCCAGGATCCCTCTCTCACGTGGGCTTCTGTGAGTCAGGGGCCCTCTTCATAGAGAGCGAGGGTATCACCTGTGGCCCCGGGGCCAGGGTCTCTAGGGCACTGTCCGCAGGAAGCAGGGGGCTCCACTGCAGGGGATGTGAAAATTAATGAGGGGGGAAGCCAGGGGCAGAGGCTGAAGTCTCGCGGTAAGAAATCGGGTCACTGTGAAGGAAGACGGTGCCCCATCTGTGAAGCTTAGAAAGACCGTGTCAGGGGCATGGACCACCAAGTGTTGGTGCCGGAGGGTTGGGGTTTTTGCTAAAACTTTCCTTTAAAATGAATCAGTTGCATAGTGAACTCAGGGAAGAATACACAGACACTTGGTCAATGGAGTGAGAGCACCCGCGCCAGAACCAGTTCCCCGTGACCACGGAGCCAGTGTGTCCCACGGCTTCCACGGGCGGGGCATCCCCAGCCACCCTGTTTTCTGGAAGTTGATGTTGGAGCCTTAAGTATTGGAAGTGGGCATGATTTTTTTCTGTGTATGATTTAAATATCTGGAAAACCAAAAAAATAGAACTTAGTAAATTTAGTCAACTGGCCTGAGGCAGAAATAATGCGTAAAAGCTGATTTCCCCACACGGCAAGTCGTTGGGAGTTTGGGGGAATGGGACCCGCTCGCAGGAGCAGTGAGCCCGTACCCTGGCCCTGCCAGACGGGCGCGCAGACCCCACGGAAGGCGCACGGGCTGCTCGCCCCTCAGAGCCTGTGAGGGCTGGCAGTGCTGCAGCCGGCATGGGGGCCCCCACCCATGCAGGCAGGGCCCAGCGCTGCCTGCCGAGGGACAGGCCTGTGGTCAGGGGAGGAGCCGAGCTCCGCGGTCAGCGGACGAGTTACAGTCCCGTCCTGCGCAGGCGTCAGCTCCCCTCTGGGCACAGAGAGCGACTCCTGTTTCTTGTGCGTGTGTCCCTGGTGCCCAGGTCTGTGCAGTCGGGGCCACCGCTGGGCAGTGCCCTGACCAGACACCACGTGTGCTGGGTTAGCTCGTGGGGGCCACGTTTTCCTCCTCGCGGGCCGTCCCGCATGTAAGTGAACGGCGGCCCTGCAGGGCGTGGGGCCGAGGCGGGAGCGTGTTCAGTGTGACAGCTGCTCGCACTTGCACACGCTCCCCTGCACACACTTACACGCTCACACTCACGCATGCTCATGGCGGCTCCTGGGGGCTCGGAATTCTGAGGCGGCGGAGGGCAGGACCGCGAGGCGAGGAGCGGCGCCCGGGACACACGCTCGCGTTGTTTCAGCCCTCGCTCAAACACCGAGTGAGACAGGTGGCGTTCAGTGAACACACGCCGTTTTTGTACACGTGGTATTTACTTCTGGGCTCTGGAACCTTCCAGGTTGAAAACGACATTTCGGCGTTCACGTATGAGAAGACCCTGATGATGGAGCAGAGGTCCCAGATGCTGAAGCAGATGCAGCTGTCCAAGACGGAGCGGGAGAGGGAGGTGCGCGCAGACACACTGACCCCTCGTGCAGGCGCCCGTGATGTGGCGGGAGTGGTCGGTCTCATGGGGATCACGCGGGACCCTGTGACAAGGTGCAGTGTGTCCATCTGTGTCGCACTGGCCTGTGCGCCTCCAGGCCCTGTGTGCCACCCAGGGCCTTTGTCACTCGGAGCACGTCTTCTCCACATCGGGTTTCACGAACAGCCAGGTGGCGTGACTTCCGCTTCCACGTCCTGTCCCCAACACGGCTCAAGGTCACGCCTAGGCTGGGGTCAGCGGCTGTGTTGCCCCTGGTCTCGTGCACCCAGGCCTGCGCAGAGCCAGCGTCCACCCGGCCATCCTAGCCGCGCGTGGTCCCTCCTATATCATCTCCTGCCAGGAGCCCCGTGGAGGCCCAGCTGGCCACCCTCCACCTGTGCCCGCCACCCTCAACCAGCAGCCACAGCGAGTGCCCAGAGCCAACTCGTCCCCTCCCCAGGCTGCACCCCATCTCCACGCGGCCCTGCAGCCCCGCAGTCTGACCCTGTCACCGCCTGGGTGACCTCTACACTCGCCACATAGACCTCTGCCCTGAGCGCCCCTCCTCCCACAGGCCTACCCCGCCTCTCTCTGGCCATCAGTCAGTGCCTTCTCGGTACACGGGCTTCCTGGGTGCCTTGTGTGGCCCTGTAGCTCTTTCTCTCTGCACCCTGTTCCTCCCCAAACCCCATGGGTTCATTGCCCCACCCCAAGAATGTGGGCTCCCAGCAACCCCTGTGCTGTTGATGAGTGGAAGTATGCATGAATGAATAGGTGAGTGGGTGAGGGAATGAGTGAGTGGATGTATTCATGAATGGATGTATGCATGAATGGATGAATGAATAGGTGAGTGGGTGAGTGAATGAGTGAGAGGATGGATGAATGGATGAATTAATGGGTGAGTGAATGAGGAGATGGATGGAGGAATGAATGAATGAACAGGTGAGCCATGAGTGACAGGATGGATGGATGAATCAATGGATGAGTGAATGGCTGAATGAATATGTAAATGATGGATGAACAAAGCAATGAATGAATGAGGAAGGGTGGATGGATGGGTGAGTGAGTGAGTGAGTGGATGGACAGATGAGGGGATGGATGAGTGAGTGGACAGATGGATGAGCGGGTCGGGGGTGGAGGCCGTATGTGTGGAGCTAGGTCAAGTGTGGAGACTTTGGGGCGTGAACGTCCCCTCGCATCAATGTGGGGTCCTGGGTCCTTTCTCAGTGCTCTCAGAGCCGGGGCAGGAACCGATGGGTTTGCTCTGGAAGCTCAGGAGCAGGGGACCAGTGGGGTGGGCGTGGCACTGGGGTGACATGCGGAGGGCGGGTGCGGGGTCCCCGGGTCTGGGGGTCATGCAGCCCTCTCGGTGCCGTGGGGCCAGCGTGGCTCTTCTCGTGCTCCTCTCCTCCCTGGGGACTTTGGAGACCACCTGCTGGGCTGCTGAGTCGGTTGCTGCCCCTGCTCTCCTGCCAGGCTCAGCTCATCCACGACAGGAACACCGCCTCCCATTCTGCGGCAGCCGGCAAGACACAGCCGCCGTCCACGCCAGACAAGGTGCAGATGACCTGGACAAAGGAGAAGCTGATTGCTGAGAAGTCCAAGAACAGAGACCCCGGTGTGTCCGGGTTCAAAGACCTCTTCACTCTGAAGCCGTGAGTGTCGCCCGCAGGCCCACGTGGCAGGTCCTGCTGCACCGGCCCAGCAGTGGGCACAGGCCCCCTTCACTGCCCGATAAAGTGCCACAGGCCCACACCTGCAGATCAGCAGGCCTGTGGGAGAACAGAACTGGGCGAGGGCTAGCCTGCTTCAGGCCAGTCAGCCAGCCCCGGTCAGCGAGTCAGCTGTGCAGTTGGCTTGTCTGGGTTCTCGGTGGGTCTCAGGGCAGCTGGAAGTCAGGGCTTCTGGATGGACGCACACTCCCAGCCTTGATCCCCCACAGGGTAGGCTGCCCGTCAGGGCTGTGGCCTTGGCTCCACCCGTGGCGTTGAGCTGAGCCCCCACCGGGCTGGCAGAGGTGCCGTGGGGGAGGTGATGTAGCTGGGCCCCAGGGAGGGGTCCCAAGCTGAGTCACATTTAGCAGCCCCCTCGGGTCCCAGGATGGGGGAGCTCACAGGGGCTTCAGTGGTGGGGCTGGACCAAAAACCCCGACTTGTCAGGAAGGGCTGGGGGCTTCCTTGGGCCCCGAGCAGCAGACCCCTGGTCGAGGAGGACCAAGGTTGGCCGGAAGAGGGTGGCCTCGATGAGCCCAGTGTTGTTTCCAAGTGCGCATCATGTGCTCTCCTGCAGTGACGTCTTCTCTGTGTTTTCTCTCCCTTGTAGAGAATGGGGAAACCTGTAAGTCTGCTCGCTTTACTGGGACGCCTCTCAGGCTTGGTCGCCTCGCACGCCGGGCAGTGTAGCCTGTGAACCGTGTGTGCATGGCCGCGTGTGTGCATGTGTCCCCATGTGTGCATGCCTGGCCCCGTGCGTGTGCACGCATGTGTGTGTGCAGGGCCCCGTGTGTCCGTGTCTGTGTGCAGGCGGAGCTTGCCTGCCCCGTTGTAGCTCTCAGTAGTCTAGTTTGCTCTCCTCCATGCAGAGTGGCTCATGGCACACCCCTGAAATTTGTTCTCTAAACCCGGGGCCTGGGGGGGTCTGTCCTGAGCCCGCTCCGGAGCGGAGGGGAGCCTTGCTTTGGTGGCTGTCAGCTAGTTCATCCATGTCTCTCGAGGTCGAGGCGCAGACACAGAACCTCAGCGTGTCCCCGACCCCCAACAGATGCCGTCTCAGTTGGAGGAGGCCGCGTCCTCAGTCCCCGTGTGGGAAGGGACGTGGATGATCCCTGTGCCTGGTCTGACCTGCGTGGCTTAGGCCCACTGCCAGGGGTCCAGGGCTGGTCGGAAGGCATCCTGGGGACCTGCCCCGAGGCCATGTTGTCCGTCTGTCCATCTCGCCCTCCCCACTCCTCCCTCACTAACTTTCTTGGTGCTTCCCCCGCGGCGGCCGCAGCTGGGGCAACACTCACGGCCGAGCGAGGGACCAGGTGGTTTAGCCCCTGAGTTAATCCCACCCTGCGGGAGATGGGCAGGTGTTGGTCCGCTGAGGGGCAGGAGGTGTAGATGTGTCAGGAAGCTGCTGGGAGAGGAGGGTACGTGGGACTCGGTGCCTTCTGTGTTCTTCCGTAACTTAAAAATGTTCCCCAAATAAAGTCTATTAATTGAAAAAACACACAGACACAGGAATAGGGTTTCTCCCCTAGACTCTGTTGAGTCGGGGCCTCTGAGATCTCATCCCCTACGTGCTGCACGGGCTTGCGGTCAGGGCCCCCACGTCTCCCGTGTGTTGGCTGCGCACTCACGCGAGGTCATGGGTTGGACCCCAGCAGACCTGGAGAGTCAGGAGAAAGAGAGCTAGCAGGAGGCTGTCTTACGGGCGTGAACTGAGTGTGAGCTTGAGGCTCCACTCAGGAGCTGAGTGCTGGGGACAGGACCTTACTTCTCCGACTTGTCCTCGTGGGTTAGAGTGGGAGCCTCTGGAACGTGCTCAGGTCAGCCCCTCGGTGACACGTGCGTGACTCACCGTGTGGTCCCCAGGGTGGGGGCACTTCAGGTGTCGCCAGGCCCCTGGCTTGTCGTGTGCGTCTTTCCCGTCTGTGTCTGTTTCGTCAGCTGTCCTCGAGTGTTGCCACCAGCAGCCGAGGGACAGAAATCTCACTTTGCCCACCTGCTGGCCGTGGGCACATTAGCCACAGCCCTTCCTCTGCCCGGCCCTCACCCCCCCGGCCCCACGGACTCTAATTCCCAGCCTCAGGGAACCCTGTCTTGAGGGTCTTTTCCGCCAGAGGCAGCAGAGTTATGAACATTTCCTTGCTTTGAGGATTCAGGACTGGCTGTCGGGGAACAGAGGCGGGTTTCTACTAGCTTCTGGAAACGCGAGACCACCCTGGGCCCCCGTCCCTGTCTCTCTGACCTCCATGGGGCATGTCACCCTGGAGCCAGGCCTTACCAGACCCGGACCTCGGATTTAAGATTATAGGTGTTTTCAAACTCTTACTCCTAAGAGATCCTTTAATATCACACACATGCGTTTCTAGAATTGCTGTTGTCCCCAGACTCGTAATTGTGGTGTATCCAGGCAACTGACTCATGGTTCTTGTGATGAAAGACCCCGATTATGCCGTGGCCGGAGACCAGTCTGTAATTTATCTGATGAAATTGGAGAGGGAAAATGAAGAATTCCTTTCCCCGTCTTCCTTCTCTGACTGGTGGTTACAATCGGATTTGTTTGGCTTAAGTATTGAGTTGATCAAAGGCTGTGGCCAGGCGTCCGTCCTGCAGGCCCATCCCTGACCCCTCATGTGGCCGCCTCTGTCCATCTGCCTGTTCCTCTCGTGTCCGGGGCCCAGGTGACCTGCTCTGAGAAGGGCTGCAGCCGAAGCGCCAGGCTGCCGTCCCTGTGGCTGGCCGGGATTCCGTTGTGTGTGACCCGAGAATTGGCCCCTGTGCAGAGTGTTCTGATGCAGAGGGAGGCGTGGTCCTCTGAGGCCTTCGTGTCTCCTAGGCCAGTGTCCACAGCACGCTTGCTGGGATGCAGTTTGCTGGAGAAGGGACCCGCGGCCACCTGGCTGGGGACACATGGGCTAAACGAGGAGGACAGGAGACCTGGGGGTGCCCAGGCGTACCGGTGGGCGCAGGTCTGCAGCACCCGCATCTTACCTGGTGGGGACCCTCCCTTGGGGCTGCTGCTGGACCTGGGCTGCCCGGGACATTTGGGGGAGCGACTCAGTGCACAGTGGGCGCCCCGCCTGCTTCGTGGAGTGTGGAGAACCGGGTGGTTAGCGAGGATGCAGACATGAGGTCTGTGTCACTGAAGGTTGGAAGGTCTTGTTCAGCCGCCGGCCGTGAGCGGCAGTGTCCGGGGGCGCGGAGGGCTGGGTGGACCCTCTTAGTGGCTGCCTGAGCGCCTGCCCCATGAGCCGCATTCCCGGCCAGAATCTCCAGCTCGGTTCCAGGACCTCAGACGGCAGTGGCCGGGTGGAGGGGCCTGGGCCTTCCTTTCCGCACGTGGCTGAGGTCCCCTCCGTCCCCAGCCTGAGTCAGGAAGCGTGAGAGCTGCCGCGTGCACTCCGTTAGCAGACCCATCGCAAAGCAGCATCTGGAGCAGGTTCAGCTGCGATGCCCAGGGTTTCAAAGGAGAAGATTTCTGGGCCTGTCCGCGTGTGAGCGCCTTTCTGCGCCCGGATGGCGAGCTCCGCCAGGGAGGCCCCCGTTTCCGTGTGGAGAACTGCGCGTAGATGTGGAAGCTTGGCGGCTTAGTGATGCTTCGTCTAGAATGTGTGGAGGCAAAGCCGCCTCCTTCCTGCGTGACTTGCCCCGGCCTGCGTCACGATTCTCACGTGGACTCACTCCTTGTGTGTTCTCTGCGGGGTGACTCCGTCAGAATCCTGACTGTTTTCGCCTGACCCTTCCTAACAAGGGGGAGGTGCATGGGTCGGGGCTCACGCGGCTTCGGCCCAGAGTCACGGGTGGTTGGCGCCCTGTGACCGGCTCCCTCCCACAGGAACCAGTGCAACGTCAGGAGGATGCACACGGCCGTGAAGCTCAACGATGTCCTGCTCAACAAGTCCCAGGACGCCCAGCTGGTCCTACTGAACATGCCGGGGCCCCCCAAAAACCGGCAGGGGGACGAGAACTGTATCCTTTCTGGGTGCTGCCTGCTGGGGCAGGTGAGTGGCAGGGTCGTTGTGTTGCCCTGTGATAAGGTGGCAGCTGGCTCTCTTTTTGTTTGTGGGGCCCCCTCGAGCTGGGAGCACTGGTCCCTGAAGCCTACCTGACGTCAGTGTGCACACAGGGCCCAGCCTGGGGTCACCTGGATGACAGCCTCCGCGCCTGGGCTGCCTGTGGGGGCCGTGGGCGGACAGGCACCGAGGCAGAGGAGCAGACCCCACTCCGCTCTGTCCCTCTGTGGCCGGTAGTGGTGCATCTGGGAGCTGGCAGGTGTCGGGGGGTGGTCTCTGTCTCAGTGTTTGAAGAAACGAGGCCGCGTTTGAGCCAGGCCTGCGAACCTCAGTGAACAGCCTGGTTGACTTTGGGGTGTCAGTGCGGGGGCTGAAGGGGCAGCATAGATGACACTGCAGTGCACGCAGAAGCAGGTGGTAAATGCACCTGGCGTTCCTGGTGCTGAGCCCTTCATGCGGCACGTAGGGACGCCCCAGGAATTAGGGTGGTGAGTGGGGTGGACACAGGCATGGAGACCAGACCCCAAACACCCAGAGGAGAAGGGCAGCCGCCACATCACTGACCCCCGACCCTGCCTCTGTGGCGTGGTCCCAGGGCACCGGCTCCAGGACCCTGGGCCCTGGGCTCTGAGCTCCTGCCAGCTGACTCCCATCCTGGGCATTTTCCCCACGGCTGTGGGGCGCCCTGTGTGCTTACTCCATTGCCAGGACTGGACAGAGCTGGGGCGCCTCTGCTGGTGGTTCCACTCTGAGCCTGTCTCCGCGTGTCCCCTGGCTGCACCTTGTCCCCACATGGGCCCCCGGCCCCTCCTGGTCAATTGGGGTGGGAGGCTGCCAGGCATGATCCTGAGGGTCATAGGTCAGCCCCTGAACACATGCCTGCTGCCCTGGGGTGCAGGAGACGGGTCCCTGTGCTGCTGGGGTGTATGCAGCCTGGAACCCGTCCTCCTGGGCACAGCCCCCGCCCTCCCCTCGGGGCAGGAGAAAGCAGGGAGCTGGGAGGTGGTGAGCAGCCAGCCTGGTTTTAAACCTCAAGCTGACCACACGCTTTAGGAATCTGTGCTTTGTTGGTGACCAGGACTTCCTGGCCCATCTGGGTGTCTCTGTGGACAGTGGCCACATCATCCAGGGGTCCCTCCTGCTGGGTCTGTGCCCAGAGCCCCTGGGTGGGGGCGGGGGACTGCTCAGTTCCGGGTCCTGCTGCCTGCAGGTGTGGGCTGAGCGAGCCTGGCTGAGGCCTTGTGTAGGGTGGGGTCCCTGGGTCTCTCCCTTCTCCCCCAGAACCTGGGCCCGGCTTCCCTGCCTCGGCCTTGCTCCTCCTCAGTCCCAGTCCTAACTGGACACGGGATCTGAGTAGATACAGTCACTTCCCTCCTGTTTCAGCCACACACCCAGTGGGATCAGCTGTGTCCTTAACCCAGCCCCCCAGACATGGAGTTCCTCGAGGTCCTGACCGAGGGGCTCAACAGGGTCCTCCTTGTCAGGGGCAGTGGCCGGGAGGTGATCACCATCTACTCCTAACGCTCGGCTTCCCGGGCACTGCCAGGCCGGCAGGACGGTGCCACAGCATCCACTGGCCAGCTGCCTGACCTGCGGCGTGGCTTCCTACAGAAGTTTCTAGAACACCCCCGGGGGCTCTCCTGTCCAGGCCGAGAACTAGCGTGTGACTGAGAAGGGAAGATGTGGGCGCCTTCCGTGCTCCATGTGCTCCTGAGGGCGGCTCGAGTGCCCTGGGCACAGCTGGCCATCTGGTTCCAGCAGAGTGAGCCCGGGGGCAGTGGCCACGTGCTCTGCCTTTGGATTCTGGAATTAACGTCCCTGGTTGGACCTGCCGGCTCGTCGGTGGTTCCGTCTCAGTTCTTCCCCGTGCGGGATGTTCACAGGAAACCACGCTGTGTTTGCAGCCGGGACCCAGCCGCATCCCTTCACAAGCACTGATGGCTGGCTCGGCAGGCACCCTGGGCCGTCAGCACCTCAAGCAGGTGGGTGTGCCAGGACCCAGGGCGCCACACAGAAATGGTAGATGCCGAGATGTCCCCACGCCAAGCAGTTCAGCGTCCGACACGACCCCAGGGCCCCGCTGCACACTCCGGGAGAGGGCAGGCCTGCCACATGGTGGTTCTGGAGTGTCAGCAGTGCCCAGCACTGACCTGTCCGGCTGAAGCCTGCACGTCGCCTCCCACTGGCCCAAGGCGACGGTGGCGGCCGGCTCAGGGCGCTGACAGACCCTTTCCATGATCCGTAGGTGTTTTGCACTTTACCTTTCGGTCTCTGCTTTCTGGGTCGCGATCACGTTCCGTGTAGATGGTGCCGTGATTGGCGCCTCGTGCTCTGTGTGGCCTATTTATTTATTTAAACACCTGGCATCTCAGTGATAATCGAAAAGTACCCCAGATGCCAGGCCCTCCGCCTCCTCTGGCCCTCACGGACTCCTGAGGGAATCAGCCCCGTCCCCAGGTTTCAGTTCAGGCCGGAGGCTGAGCCTGTGCTTCCAGACGCCTCTGAGGAGCAGTCGGGCAGCGTAGAGGGTCAGCATCGCCCTCGGAGCGACCACTGGCCAGAGTGTGTGCCAAACAGCCGCAGCCGGGTGGGGCAGGCTGCTCTTGGCGCTGTGCTGTTTCCTTCAGTGCTGACCTGGCAGCCGAAACGCCTCCCTTGCAACTTGGTCCCCTTCCCGTGCCTGGGGAGGGGCCACCAGCCCCGGGTCCCTGAGCCGAGAGGAGAGCAGCGTCCGCACTGGCTGGAATGTCGGTCAGCGGCTGGAAAGCGGGGCCGCTCGCGGCCTCACCCTTGCTCACACAAAGCCAAGCTGGCTGCATGGATGGAGGTGGGGCTGCGGTCTGGGCCCCCCGCCTGCCCGCAGCACCCATGTCAGCACCGCGACCCCCACCGTGGACTGTGAGACCCTGACCGCAGCCGTGTAAAGCGATGGCATGTGCTCCTTTTTTAGGTTCCTGTCTTTGTATGATTTTGTTAGTAGAATAATAAAATTGTATAAAATCTGAGTATGTTGAAGAATCTCCTGTGTCTCATTTGGCATAAAAATTAAACAGTTGGGGAAATGTACCCATCCCTCCATGTTTTTGGAGTTGTTTATTTTAGGTCAGGTCAGCCAAGGCAGACTCACATGGCTGAAGAGTTATAATGTGAATCGGCCAAGAGAATTAAAAAAAAAACCACTAGTTTAATTGACAAGGACCTGTCTTCTGCCCCGTGTTTGGCCGTGCAGTGCAGGAACGTAATATTGCTGTTTGCGGGACGACTCTGTCTGTAGGTTCCGTAAGCGTGGAATCAGCAAAGAAAGCCTGTACTCAGAGGGGACCCCTTACTCGGCATGCTCACACTGAGACGGAACTTCACGCCTGCCAGGACTTGGGTGTAGCCAGAGGAACGGGGAAGAGCAGGTGCTGGGGTACGGGGCCCTCGGAGCCCTCCCGTGGTGCGGGGGATGCAGAAGGGCCCAGCCGTGTGGGAACTTGCGGTTCCTAAATTCGCCAAACGTGGAGTTGCCCTATGACCAGGCAGTCCCGTTCCTGGAGTTACAGGCAGTGCAAATACCTGTGCACAAAAACCCACACACATGTTCGTATCGGTGTCGGTCACAACGGCCAGAGGGTGGGAGCAGCCCGATGTCCCCCAGCCGGCGATGGGGAGCAGAGTGTTGCAGATGTCCAGCGGGCTGTGACCAGCCTTTGGAGGAACAAGGCACCAAATGCGGCCGTCCAGAGGAGCCTTGAGGACGTTATGCCACGTGCAATAAGCCAGTCACGGACGGGCATGCATGTGGTTCCTCAGGAAACGCCCAGAATCCGCAAGTCTGTGGACAGGAAGTAGATTAGCAGTCGTTCCCGGGGTGGGGGAGGGGAGAAGGAGCGACTGTTAACGGCACGTGGTTTCTTTTTGGGGTGATGGGAACGTTCAAAATAGGTTGTAGTGTTTGCATGATCTGTGGAAATGCTGAAACACGTGAGTGGACACCACGACGGGGGGACTGTGAGGTGTGTAAAGCCGTCAGTTACTGTGGCTCCCGTGGGCCTGGACACTGGCGGAGCAGCACCCGGGAGAGTGACCGCGAGAGGGGAGCCGTCCTTCAGGCCCCCTGGGTGAGCGCCCACCAGCCCAGGGCGTCCACACCCCTGAGTGGAGCACAGAGCCCGGCCTTCGGGACATTGTGACCAGATGGGCAGAGCCCCTGGGTGGCAGGAGTGAGGGTGTCGGGCAGTGGAAGGACCAGGCCCAGGGACGGTTGGAGGCCCCATGTGGGGCTCGCAGAGTCTGGGGGAAGGACTTGGAGTCTGTGGGTCCTGACTCGGTCGTGCACCGTGGGCACCTGCACAGTGGCTTCCGTGGCCCAGCCAGTTGGGGAGCTGAGGTGATGCAGGGAGCCACTCCTGGTCTGCCCGTGGACCTCCAGACTCAGCGACACGCCTTCCTCACGCGGGTTAGTGAGCGTGGCCAACTGCTAACCGGAAGTCAACGTGACGCCTCCCAGATGGATGAAACCACCCCCCCCACCCCCCATCCCCCACCGCCTTTGCGGCTTCGTGCTGGCGGGACACGAACGCTTGGGAGGAGGAAGGGGCTGCACACATAGGGGGGGGGGGGATGGTGCCCGCGATGTTAGCCCTTCTGCACGGCTATGGGCTGTGACCCTTCCATCCACTCTCCAGGAGACGGTGTCAACTAGGACTCCATGCGAGTGTCCGGGGAGCTGTGGCCAGATGGCCTGGCTGCACTGAGAGGGGAGGAGCATGAGGGTCAGTCAGGGAGCGGAGGGGCCCTTCCAGGGACAGGAGCAGGTGCAGAGGCCCTGAGGCAGGGATGCCCCGCGGGCAGGAGGGGGCAGGCCCCACATGGGGGAGCCACAGGAAGCCCCACCTCTGTGTGGATGGTGGAGGCGGAGGCTGCGGGGCGGGTGGTGAGGAGCGAGAGGGATGGGGCTGGCTGGATCTCGGAGGTGAGGTCGCAGGACATGGGAGGCTGTGGCTGGGGAAGACAGGCTCTCCAGGGAGGCATGAGGTGTGACAGGGCCTCCTGGCGTCGCGGGCAAGGTCAGAGGAGAGTCGAGGCTCCAGGGTGTGTGCCCAAATGCTTAGGGCTGTCCCTCCAGGTGAGCCTTCTACCTGTGGTTCCAGGCAGGGGGAGGGGCGGGACTCGAGGAGGGGACGGTCAGCGGGCAGTGGCCTACAAGGGAGGCGGGTCCAGCAGACAGCCCTGGAAAGGGGTGCAGAAGTGTGAGACACAGAGCACCCCCACGTCATACAAAAGGAAAACTTGTCTAGGGGACCAAGAGGTTGCACAGAACCACTGGTGCGAGACACAACAGCAGCGGCTCGCGGTGCCCACCTCATCAGTGTCCAGAGGTGCACTGCCCAACTCCTCTGTAGGGTGCAGGGGACCCCTGACCCCTCCTGAGACCCCCTCCACCTCTCGCAGGACGCAGGCGACCCTGACCCCTCCTGAGACCCCCTCCACCTCCTCTC